>NW_018020676.1:691900-706058 GCF_002006095.1 Pseudomyrmex gracilis | reverse complement strand
TATTTGTTATAATATATTTATTTGTTATATCTTTTTTATTTTATTTATGTACGGTTTGCCCTATTCATTTTTCAATGTTTTGATTTTTACATATATTTAATTGTATACACAATAATATATACATATAATAGAATAAATTAATAATATAATAGAATTATACTTATTTAGTGGTTACATATAAATATTAATATTCAATATACATATATTTTTTTAAACGAGACTTTTACAATATACGTTCCTTCCAATTACCGGAGGCAGTAATAGATCCATCTATTAAACACACATATATATATATACATGTTATTTGTCAACGTTAAATATTAAGTAATTGGCCAATAGTTTTACGTTTTGAGAAGAAAATAGGAAGGAAGAGCAGTTACATTATCGACACGACGTAGTTGTGGACAACCGATTGCTACTAGTTAGTTCGCACGGCGCTCGTTGGCGCTACGAGCAATCGCCCCGCTTGCCTCCCGATCCCCGCGCCTATTCCGCGATTCAGTGACGCGTTGTGTACTTTTTATTAAATAAAAACTATATATTATTATATAACACACAATGTGAGAACAAGATATTATATATAAATAAATAGTTTAAAAAAGTACGATAAAACATGTGCTTTTATACGAGCTCGGCTTTCGACATTAAATTTCTACCGTTTTTTTGTTGTTTATATCCATGAGTTTTTAAATATCGCGCACTGTCACACGCGTTGATTCGATATATTTCGAGAATTGTAATATCGCACTTCGATACATCAGATTGACAGACAGATCGATATCGGAGCGGGTGCAAAGCTATGTTTGAATTGTTCTGTATTCTCGCAGTTATTATCGTCTCGCAGGTACCTGTGTCTTATGCCCAATTTCTTGATCTCTCGATAACTTTATCCAAAAGATAAAGTGTATCTTTTTGCATATCTTTCCAGAGGATAGCTATCGAGAGGTATGAAGAAATCGGGCCTTAAAGCATCGGACATTCGCAATAATACATAATTCTAATCTGATCTAACTTTAACGTGGTTGCGGGACTTTGGTTAAAAAATCACTAGCAAAACCCTTTGACTATGTAAAAAGGAACTGCTGGTCGATGTATTTTCATAGTGTAATAGAGATTGACAACGCCTTCGTCGTCTAAATGATAAAAAGATGAAATATAAGAAAGAATAACATAACAGAATAAAAAAAAAAAGAGAAAGATAAAATTATAAGTCATAAGTCTCTGTCAATTAGCGTTAGATTGTCAGAACACACATTTAAAAAATTAATACAAATAAAGACGAAAGTATTTTGTGGAGATAGAAACAGTGTATCTCTGGCAATCCGTATAGTTATGTAATCAGCTGTAAAAGCTAAACCGTGATCGATGGTCACTTTATTTCATTCTGTTTCGTTCTCGAGAAACCGCGCAGTTTCTCTGGTAGTTTCTCTGTTTTTCGGTAAAGAAGTCTCTGTACGACTCTTGCCGCGTCAGAAAAAGACAGATATATTACATACATATACATTACATGTATATTGTATATACTGCATGTACATATACATGTGAGTATTTGTTTTTCCTACCACATAGATACATATTTATTTCTATGTGTATGCGTGCGTGTGATAAAAATGTGCAAAAGACAGCTTTTATTTATAAAAATTTATAACTTACAAAATTGTAATATGAAAAATAGTTTTTCCACATTTACTGGCTGTGTTATCACTCTTTGTTATAATGTATATATATATATATATATATATATATATATTAATATTGCATTTATATATAAACATATAAATTAATTCAATGAATCATTAGATCTAATGCTACTGTGGATAGTCGCTTTATTGCCACTATTTTGATGGGACAGAAGTGGCAATTGTATTTCGCGTTGCTTTTTTATAGGTTGCTGATGCATTCTGACACCGTCAGACCTATAAAAAACAATTACAACATAAATTTTCTCAATTTTGTTGAATACTTTCTGAAGTTCTCGCATTTACCTACTTAGATATATATATTTGAATTTATGCCGTAACAAATTTTGCACTTAATTTTGCGTACAGGACGTGTACATATTATATCGTGTACACACGCGTATATATATTTATCATAATTTGTGTAAACAGGTGAAATTGAAGAAAACACGCTGAAAAGAATGTACTAGATACGACACACAGTGAAAAGCTTCATAAATTTTGTTCACCTTTGATAAGAACCTTGTCGTTGTTTCTGAGGCCAAAGATGAAACGCGCCATATATCAAAGGATTTACTAAACTGTTGCTCATACCGAAGAAAAATATTCCGCTCTGCAACTCCTCACTGAGCTGGAAGTTATTGTATATGCGGTTGTTAACGTTTGAATTTTAAATGTAGTAGTAATCACGAGTAATCTCACGTGTTTTTTTTTATACGTAATCGCTTTCGATTAAAGTGAAATACTTACGTGCTCATCGGGATTGAGAAACAAGAAGATTATCATCATCGTATAATAGGGCGTCCACCAAATCAGAAACGCCGCTACGATGACAACGCTAATACGCAATGATCTTGCTTTTGCTCGGTTCATCAGTCTTCTTCTATTTTTCTCGCTGATATTTCCGACATACGTTTTATCATTTCCTGATTTTGTTTTAAACTTTTTCTTGCTTTCTGAAAAGAAAAAATAACATTTAATCAATTTGTACAAAGCGAGAAAAAGACGAAAATGAAAACGCGCACGAAGTACTTACGGGAAATAGTAATCACCGTAGATACGTATGTGACAATTAAAATCGCTAATGGCAAGATGAACATAAAGAACAAACTGAAACTGGCGTAAAGTTGTTCTTGCCAAGCCTCTGTGTAGGTACCGTGGGTCACGCATTGTGTAAATATTTCGATAAATGGTCCTTGCGCGACATGAAACACAGCGGCCTGTTAAAATGTAAAATGCATCGGTCAGTGTTCAAAAACAAAAAAAAAAGAAAAAAGAAAAAAGAACTGCAGAATGCAAAATTTAAAAAAATTTACATATTGTTTACTAGAGCGCAGTATATATTATAAATTAAATTAAAACACAAAAGACAAAATAAAAAACCTGATGGAAAAGTTCACTTTATATAGACGATAAATATCGAATGTTATCGAATGCTTTTATTTCGAGTTGCGTACATATGTATGTAGTATCTGCATACGTGTTATAAATAGTAAAGAAAGACGTTAAAATAAACACGGAGCTAATATTTGTCACTTTCAACAGTTATTTGTAAAATGCCGTTTACCACCAGCGTTCGTTCATTAATCTGACTTTTTGACCGACAGCCGTGATTGCGTGTTTGAACGGATCGAGTTTCAAATTCGTCGTATTTCCTCCGAGTAAAATCGATACACCACGGTGACATAGAGCGAAGATTGCCGTTACCGTAAAAAGAATTTCACAGAACGAGAAAGAGATGCATTGATTAAGTGGGCCATGTTTCGTATCCCGGCACATCGGGATACATGTTTACTATTAATCTTTGCCAGACTGCAGTCTCTATCTTACGTCGTGACGACAGCATTATTCTCTGACTCGGTGATGGTTCGCGATCTTTATTCTTTTCGAACAAGTAGCATACTGATTCAATGTAACTGCAACGAGAATGGCGAAAATCTTGAAAAAAGTGAAATTTCTAAATCCATAATTTTGTTGCGATTTTATACACCTATGATATATATATATATAAATCACATAAATAATTTTATTACAATATTTTACACATCAATGATAAAACAAAGAACAAATTTATAGAAAATTAAATGGTTTAAGGTCTCATTACACTTACTTTTTTAGTTATTTTATACATATATATTATTTCTCTACACTATATTATGCGCAGTCCGCATTCTTTTTTCCGGAAATATTGTATAATGCAAGTCAGTGTGGCGTATATAATAATTACTTATTCACACTCTAATTTTCTTGTTTTTGACAGACAACAAGAAATCGGTCTACTGAATTACCGAATTACATTTTAGAATTTATTTATGTCACCGTTTTTGTTTATCTCACTACGATATAACACTACTATGCCTAATGACTTGTTACGTGTATTTTTTTATTTTGCGTTGGTTTTAAGGTAACTTATAACAAATGCTTACGCAACAATTTATATAGCGCGCCTTGCAGGTTTCAATGCAATGATTAACATAAATATTAATATGTTTTTCTAAAACAGAATCTACTCTTAGTTTCTAACTGAGGAAAACAACGTCTATTAGAATAATTGACTGTAATATCTCGGCATTGACAAGTGGTATTATTGATGAACGTATATTATAACACAGCAATATAAATGTAACGACAGAGAGAAAAAAAAGGGTAAAACCATCATAATATGCCATCTAATAAAATAACCATCTAATATGTTTCCTTTATTGACATATATAGAGAGAAGCAAGAGATAATTGCAACGCAATTGAAAGTAATATAGGTAATGCGAAGTATATTCAACCAGTTTTTATGCAATGGAATATTGTCGACTTTTTATGGATGCATATTGCGTGGTGAATGATACTTGTGTGAATTTATGTTTACAGTATCATTAATTGGGGCAAATTTTTTGCCAAAGAATATTAAAACTTTTTTCTTTTCGGAAGAGTATAAACACGCAAACGCGAAGACAATACAAAATTCAAAATTGTAAGAATCTTTTGCGCGTTTGACGGACAGAATTTTGCGTTGTATACGTTCGTACGTATAAATGTCAAAAATTTTATTATTCTTTATTAAAATGACACAACAAAAAACGTACTTTACACTTAACCTTCTTTTCTTTTCGTAACAATGAATCACAATAAGTATAAAAAAATAAAATAAAATAAAATAAAAAGTAAAATCTTATTTACTATATCAAGTTTATTTTATTTGCTCTTGGCAATTATACAGTTCTGGCGTCTAATATTCTACAACTTATTTTCCAAGATTTAGGTTAAATAACAATAAATCAATTCAAGTTCCGTATGCACTTTTTTATCCTTGTTTGCCAGCTTGTACATAATATTAGATTTATGTTGAAAATGAATAATACGATAATTTTCAAAGATTTTCTAATCAGCAAAAAATACTATTATTCTTACATATATGCAAACTTATTTATCGACGAATACATATTTTTTTTTTTTAATCTAAATCAATGAAATTGTCTCGGCAACTATCGGCGTTTATTTTTTACACGTATAATTGACATTTGATATTCAAGAAAATCATACATATCTGCAAGGCGGCAATGTAATTTTCTTTTCTAAACCATCATCGTCGAGCAAAAAGTTGACAATCAAGAAAAATCAACACGTAACAGTTTAATAATTGATTGACTACATTCTTTTGAAAAGCTGTGTTTTTAATACTTCACTAACGATGTAATTCAGTCAAATTAAAATATAAAAAATCCTATTTTTTTTTAATTTGTGCGTGCAATGTGAGACATTAAAATTGTGGGCGCACAAATATAATATCTATATTAATTAAAAATGTAAAAATATATGATTATGGCAATTGCATAGTGTAGATATCGCATTAAATGCAAAATATACAAGAGAAAAAATGTGTTGATATGATAGAGAACATATATAATGTAGTATAAAATCTTACCTGAGGAGTGGCGAGAACGAAAGACAGCGCCCAAATGAAAAGAACAACTCGCGTGTAGTTTTGCGATGTGTTGAGACCCTTTATGGGATATCGAATCGCGATAAATCGATCGACACCGATTAACACAAGCACAAAAGTGCTCAAGTACAGACTGAACATCTGCAGGAACTTAAAGATCTTGCACGCGGCGTTGCCCCATAACCACGCGACGTTGTAGCTCCAGATCGCCTCGCCGACCATGCAGAAAATGGTGACCAATGTATCGGCCACCGACAGATGAAGAATCAACGTATACATCGCCGAATAGTTCCGTTGTCTTCGACGATTTTTTATAATGGAATATATCGTCGCCAGGTTGCAGATCAGGCTTAGGAACGACATAACCGCCAAAACGATGACCTTGAGATACACCGCCCTGGTCAGTTTGGGGGCGTGTTCCAGACATGTCACGTTCTCCGATAGCAAGTACTCGGTCGATTGTTCAGCCAGCACATCGTGACCGATAAAATCGGTAAAATTCTCACAGAGAGTCGGAAAAACGATGGAGAAGCTGGTGGTGTTCGATGAAGTGCTGTTGCTGATCATCGTCGGCTCCGTCGTTCTCGTCATCGGCGTCGGCCGAACCTTTCTTCCTTGAACGACACTTCCGGTTCATTGAAGATATAATGTCGACTGCCGAACACGCGCCTCCGTTCTCCTCCGGTACGGCACAGTCACCTTAAATATAGTAATGAGGCGCGTGTTCTCCAGCACGAAAGGATGATCTCAGGTTCTTCTTCTTCTCTGATTTTATGGGAAATATACGACTCTCACCGAGAGTGTTTTACAACCCCAACCGCGTGTTTTCGGGCTTTGTTTTCAAACTCACAGAACCTGTTCTTCGAAGCCTCGTGCGATCACTTTCGCGACGAAAAAGAAGATATATGTGTCAAGTTCGTTATTTTGTCTTGCTATTTCTTGTAGCCCGAGATAATTTATGAAAAATCGATCAATCTAAATGTCAACATATCGCAAAGTCTAAAACTCATTATTCTTTTTATCTGACACATTTTTCACTTTTTGTACGTGACGTAAATGACTGTTATAACGATTATATAAAAACCTTTCGATCTTAAACTCCTTGACTGTACATTTCTCTCTATAAATTAAAAATGTTTTTCTTTTAAATTTAAGAATATTCAGAAAAATTTTCTCACAAGTTTATTGATCCTTATTGTTAGTTTTCTCATATAAGTAAATTTCACTATACACACACACACATACATACATATATATATATATAATTACATATGCAATTTATAAAAATAAAAAATGACTTGTGCAATTACATTATATATCTCACGAAGAAAAACAAAACACTTATCTACAAAAAAGTCTTTATTATAATTATAATTTTATTATAATTATAATTATAATTTTATCATAATTATAATTGTATCAAAAAAATTTTTTTATTAATTTTTAACTGTTATAACTGACTTAATTAGACGCACACAAAGAAAAAAAATTAATAAAATATGAAAGTATACATTACATAATCGATCTATATGCGGCGGTCAAACCAAAAATATTCATTAATCTAAAATTCAAGAAAAATCATGTTATTTTAATTTATAGACTTGAATTATATAAAATATATAACGTATTTTAACGTATTGATTGCGAATTAAATACATTTTGTTGATATCATAGTATTTTTTCTCATTGTAAAAAGTAAAAACTATAAGTTTCTTTCTCGTTCGTTATAGTGTGACAATAATTTTGTTCCTGAACAAATAAACGATTGAGAATAATTTGAGCTATCTTACATCGTATACAAGTTTTTCTAGACAACGTGAACTGGTTTTTTAACAAAAAAAATGACCTCGAACATTCTTGTGATCTCTTGTAATTGATTCGCGAGAATTTTAAAACTAAGCAAACTTCACGGCACTCATTAGTGAGTTTATAACGTTTTTTCTATTAATATTTTTCCAGTAATAAGCAGATTATAATTCTTCGATAATTGCACATATTGCAAATAATTATATATATGATCACACAATACGTTGACTGTGATGAAGCACTGATCACATTGTTACATTGTGTTTACGCTTGTTAAACTTTTCGGAGAAGCATTAAAAGGCAGTCGGTCGACATTGTTTTGTGCGTCGCTAATTACAATAAAAAAATCACCGTGTTAAATTATAAAAAAAAAAACACTTTTCAATAATATTTTTTTGTAGAATTTACATAACATGACAAACAACTTTTAGTATCTCTAAATGAAGATTTGAAATAAAAAATTAGTTATATCTCTCTTGTAAAAATAAATAAGTACAACACACAAAAGACACTATGCTTTTGATATTGTAAAAGTACGCGTTACTTCACGCACGCAATAGAACGACTACTCATTTACGCTGCATAAACTCGACTGATGATCGCGATAGGATAGCAGATTAGTGCGATGCTCTCTTACTTGCTTGACCGCGTCATCTTTGTTGCCTTGATAGTTTCTCTGGCTGAACACATTTTATTGAGCGGTTCACTATGTCGGTCGGTATAAAATATTGTCGACCTTATTTTTTATATTACGTATTATTATATAGACATATATTTATTGATTTTTTATGTTATTTATTTATTGATGTTTTATATTAAATTTTGTGCTGTAAATGTGTCAAAGAGAGAAAGAGAAAAACAGAGAGAAAAAAGAGAAAGAATAAAAGAATAAGAAAAAGAGAGAAGAAAAGAGAGAGAAACTATGTATGTGTATATTGTGTATCGTTTTAATTATTACAACTGATCTAGATATACGTAACTAAAAACAAATTAGTAAAATACAAAAACGTTATATAATCTTTATGCGGTGGTCAAAGATTATCAACCAAAAATATTACTCTAAAACTTAGTTTTTATTTAAAAGACAAAAAAATATATATGCGTGTGTGTGTGTGTCGTTTTTCTATAAAGTAAATAAAAAAATCGATGTTTTATCACTCTGATAAAATATATAGATAAAGTCGCGAGTTGTCGTACCGCCATCACGTGAGATCTTATCGACTAGTTTACTTCAGATCCGTATTCTGGTGCCATCTTATGTCATTGATATCATTCTACGCGAGTCTATTGCCTCTTTTGTTTATGTCACATAAGGATTTTTGTATGTTATGATAATTTTAAAATTATTCACAATGAAAAATTTTTATGCATATTTGTGATGATCTGATTAATGTAGCAGCGTTATAAGTAGTTGAAGTAGTAAAATATCACTTTTTTACACGAAAACACGAGTATCTATGTTAAAATGAATAATTTATAAAAAAAAAAACATAACACTTCTTTTATAAATAATACAAGAACTTGAAAAACTTGAAAATTCAAGAGACAATATAATTCGCGTTATATATGTCTGTAAAATTCAAAAGTTCAGTCACGAAAAGAAACTGTGAAAACTGATAATAAATACGTGCCCTTATATTATATTGCAAAGTGTAAATAACAAAATGTTTTGCGCGGTGCGTTTGTTTCGGAGCGCGTGAATTGAAAACCATCATAGACTTTTGAATTTTTCGTCTCGAAGCTTTTCGCCTTTTCCATCCGCGATACATAAAACTTGAGAAACGTGAACCGAATCCCACAGTGACGTTATTATTCGTTGACGTCATTATGCAGCGTCTGCCTCCCTCAAGGATACCGATAGTGATCGAGAAGGAGCGATAAATCAGGATTTCCGCAAAGCTCCCTCACCCTGCCACCGTCCGTGATTCTCTGTGGCTTTCATTCACGTCGCGGTTCGGTCTTCTAAGTTCGCAAAATTCACGTAAACCAGCGGAGTCGTTCACATAATGTTAAAAAACACATTGATATGAATATTACATACACGTGGTAGAAAAAATACAATGTCGTCTTCGAGCAAAACTATGAAAAAAAAAAAAAAAAAAAAAAAAGATTGAGAAGAGCCGGACGTTATTTCGTTGATTCTTAGAAAGTTTTATTTGATGTCTTAAAAAAAAATCGTTTTACATAACAATTTGCGTGCGCTTGTGAGAAATATAGTATATTTTATCACATGTCTCTCAGCTGAATTAAAATATACGTTGCCTCATGAGCAGATAGTTCCCAAAGGTTCGAACCGAAGTGCAATTTCTCGCAATAACGGTTTTTAATTAATTACACATCAAATTCCGGTAAAAGTTCTCTCAGTGTTTCAGTAAAATTGAAAAATGTGTTACATGTGTGTGTTTATGCATTTTGGTGCAGCATATCTCCTCACCTCTCTTTCTAATGTTATATACGTGTATAAAATACATATACATGTATACAATATACGTATACGTATATAGATACGCATGTGTGCGTGTGTGTTTTGATCTTTTTGCACTTTCAATGTTGCGAAATCTCTTTTTGGTTGCGTTATACCTTTTCCTTCCAGTATCTCTTCCCAGTAGGTAGCGAATTGGAGCGTCGCGGTACGACGTGGCGAGCCATTTATACGGAAGCGTTACTCTTGCCGAGCTGCGTCGCCCGTCTCGTATTTCGATCTCTCACTATAGGAAGCGACGGCTACGCGTCGCAAAGCCTCGGAGTGCTTTTATTTTACGTAACGGATTTTCCGATAAAGTATCGCTTCGACGTTCAGCGTTCGGCTCCGTGTAAAATGTTATCCAGCTCGTAAATGCGCCTCTTGGGACGCGCCCCCGCTCTTTTCGCGTAGAGAGACGAGCGCGCGACACGTCCTATATCTATACATACGCGCAAAATGTGCATAGATACCCCTTATTAGTAGCTGTCTGAGTGTGAATAATAAAAACAAATAACTTTGCGCGCGCGCTTAGAGAATTCTCTGTTAAAAAATACAGATACATTTTTCTTTTGTATATTGACAATCCGAATTTAGATTTCTCTTCTATAATACCGTAAATATAAATAGATACTATAAATAAGTATTTATAGTATCACGCTACGTTAATGGGAAGAAATTGCACCGCGAAATGTCGCTGTGTTTGTATCCTTTACGAAGAAGGTTTCGTTTGAATGGCGCGGTAGCTTCAATAAACGCTTTGAATTAAATTCTCCAACTTATTAGCGGTTGCTGGGAGGAGAAGTTTATATCCATGAAAACAAAATCGTAAGTGAATCTTCCTTCACGGAAAACTTTCTTGCGCCGTTTGTTGTTTATAGTTACATCTGCGTTTCAACTCGAACACATCTCGACCTGGGAAATGACGTATATAGCGAAGATATAAAAGCGTTACGCTTATGATTCGTTTATATAGTGCAAATGCTATAATTATCGCTTTGACGCTCCCGGTTAAGCATTTATTTTTATTTGGCCGATGTGCGCGAGAAGAGACAAAACTTCTCCCGTAAAGTCACCCCCCCTCCCCAAGTTTTGCGCCAAGTTCCGCTTTTCTTTCTAATTTCTTCAAGGAAAACGGCGAGGTTTAACTTTCCTTTATCGCAGTTGGAATTGCTGCAAATTTAGCTTGAATAAATTACACCACATTCAGCGTGACTTAAAGTACACAGACTGAGAAATTTTATTCCATTTATCAAGAAGAGATTTACAAGTTCGGGACGTAAATTCGAATCTCCGGGTTTCGTGAACGTCACGTGGCGACACAACTTTCGAATTTGAATAAATAGCAAAAACAAAAAAAACAAGGCTTAATAGCAGAAGAATCTGCAAGTCGCTTTTGTGTATAAAAAGGAACATTTACATGCGTATATCAGATAATTGAGTATTCGTATATACGATATTCTTAATTCGTTACAGTACTTTGGCTTTAAAAATAAGCGGTTTGTTTACCTTTCAAAGAGATTGGAAAGCGCAATCGGATCGATTGGCCAGTTACTGCTCATTTCGCACCAGGTATTTTTACCTTTACTTGAGTTTTACAGCGCATTTCAAATGGAAGTTGACCCGGTTCACGTGCTCGAACCGAGCAGCGGCTAGTCTAGCGGTATACCACTGACAAACCAGAAGGAAGTTTTGCGATTCGCGAGGGTCTGCCGCGGATCCCGAAACGATTTCCGACCCCGATATTCCCCGGTTCAATCTAACTTGACTCCGGAATCGAGCGCGCGTTCCGCTGCGGAATTCTTCGAGTGGGTCCAATCGTGGGAAAAGGGGCTAATCGTAAATCGGACATTTCGCTAACCTTAGATAAGGATTGTGCGCGCTCTATCCACCACCTATGGTATGTATACGTAAACGCCGTAAACGGAAATTAAATTATTTCGCGCAATATTTTACGCCGATTTGTTCCGTTAGAACTGTGTACTCTTCGCAATTGATAAACGATAAACGAATCGCGCGCGGTTATTTGGAGAGGAGCACTTTTCGTGTGCTAAAATTGGCGTGCTCATTCGAGAGGTTCTTTTTTTTTTTTTATTTTCATTGTCTCTTATTACTATTCTATCCGCTATCTGTTCCCTTGTTTTCTTGCGAATACTCACGCGCCGCGCCGATCTGAATCTATTATCATACATTTCGAAACCACTTGCGAAGGGTCTCGCGATCGCATCTTCTCTCTCTCTCTGTCTCTCTCTCTCTCTCTCTCTCTCTCTCTCTCTCTCTCTCTCTCTCTCTCTCTTTCTCTACTCGAGACGTTTCGGCCTCTATTGTATTTCTGCGCGTCGTTTTCCCTTTAGTCCTGTGTGTACATTCTATCATGCAAACATCGTTGCTGTCTGTCTGAACTTGCACTCAAGAGAAAAATATCGCCGCAAATATCCGCGACCACTTTCCCATTCGTCGTTGACTCGTGTATATTTCTTTTAATAACCGTGACACTTTAATTGGAAAACGAATTAATAATGTTGCGCCACACATCGGCGGCGACCGCGCCACATATACCGCAATTGATAAAGTGCGGCAACAGAATGATCGTAAATTCGAAAAATTGAAACAAGTGTATGCGAAATAACGCTTCAAAAAAATGTCGTTTTACATCGAATGTATACAACAAGCTGACTAATGCGTTTTCATGTATAAACGTTTAGCGTTTTTTATATGTAAACATATATAGGAACAATTTGTCAATAATATAGTTTGTCATTTATTAATTTTTTTCACAGAAAAATCACACGCGAATTTAAAAGAAAATAAAATCGAATCAAATTCTCAAATTAAACGCGTTTCAGGTGCGGCATATAACAGACACTTTGCATGCATTTCATCATTTGCGAACGATGCGTGATAAATGAACATAAGCAAATGTTGCATTTCATGCGTGTCGCGTAAACACATTTTCACATATGGACAGAGCACGGCACCAGCACCCGTATCTCTCTGCCATCTCCAGTATGATTGATAGGTTGTGTGCACGCCAAATCGCACTGCGATGAAAAATACAAACAAACAGGAAAATAAATTTATATCCCGACGGTGATTTTTATTATGCGGTATTATAAAATGAATAATTTAACGAATACTTTACACCTCTATTACGCGGTATTAAAATAAATATTGAATAATAATAACAAAACAAAACTTGCAATTATTTTCACGCGCATGTACGCAGATATATATATATATGATATTTCAATTTAATCACTTTTATAACTTTATTTATTAAATATGTTTAGATACAGAAAAAATTATCGATCAGAGATCAAACGTGCACGCAAGTGTGTGAAATGTAACTCGCACATGTAGGTGGCGATAACATATCGACTCCCTTCCCGCACGCACATCGAGTGTGATATCATCTGCAAGACTTATCTACCGAATGTCAGTTGCCATTAATCAAAGACCACTGACCGCGAGTAACGGAGACGTATCGCGAACTGACGTTGCTTAAGACGATCTTATTTATAGAGTTGATCTAGCGTGAATAAAATCGAGCGAAGTATTTTTACGAATTACGTCAACAACGTTTACGTTTTACTTTTTTACTCAAATCATCTTCTTAAAGTACTTCGCGCGATTGGATATTATTTTAATTCTTCATCTATTTCTCTCTTGAATATTTCAAGCAGATATCTTTCTTTTAAAATGTGCGTTAATAATATACGATTTCGATATTTAAGTTCCAGTAATAGAAGATAATGATCAAAACGTTTGAAATCGCATATTACGACGCTATTTCATATACGCGTTTCGCTCGCGCGAATCTCATCGTTTCAAATATCGGCTGGATATTTTAAGGGGTTTTAAATGAATATTCGTCCAATCTTCGCTCTCCCGCGTACCGTGATCGAAATTTCCACTTATAAATCTCTCCCTTCCGCGATGCACCCTGTGTAAAATCCGTGCGCCGAACCTAATTGGGTCACATCGGCGCGCACTTTACCGCGTCACTCTTTAATAATTCCGAGTTCTCCACTCTAGCAGTCGAGAGCAGAAACTCCCGAAAACGTGGCCAACACGCACGGTATCGGTGTGCGCGCGACCACGTTTAGATGCCATTTCGGACATATACAGGGTGCGGCGCCAAAATCCGGACAAATTATATATGTTTTTCTAAATATGTTTTATTGCTACAATGAAAAGATTTACAAAATTTGTTTAGCTCCATTGTTTGTAAGGCCATAAATAATATATTCACTCAATATATCCCCCGCTTGCTTGA
>NW_018020676.1:663391-686370 GCF_002006095.1 Pseudomyrmex gracilis | reverse complement strand
TCGCGAAAACAACTTCTTGTTCGTTTTTCATTTATTATACACGCGAATCGTGATTCATCAAGTTTGAACAGCCTATACATTAACGATAACTTTTTTCTGTTACACGTTTTTTGTTTTTTTTTTTTTTTTTTTTTTTTTTTTTAATTCTTATACTTGTACGCGAAAGTAACGCCGCTGTCTTGACTTCAAAACTTCGATATTGCGTTTTGCAAGCAATATGCTTCTTTGTCATCAATTCTTTAAGAACCGGAGGGATCCATAAATTTTGTTCCGCGCCGCCGCCGACACGAACGTCGCCTCGTAAAGTTGCATGTTTCCCGCATCCATTGCTAAACGGCTCCAAGCGCGTAGAATGGAATCCCTCTCCCCTCCTGTTCCGATAATATTTCTCGCACGCTCATATATATAAAATATCTAAGAATATGATACACCAATTGTAACTCTATCATGACGTCCGCGCGTCGCATATCGACGCGTGTAATTATAAATTTTCAACAATTTCTAACCGTAAATTCTCGATTTTTTCGCAAAGATGATTCATTTACACAAAATTCTTCTAAATAAACGAACTAATCTTACAGCAAAATATTTTTAAAAATCTATTTTATTAACTTTCAAGATTTTTCTGTGTTAGTTTCTTTGATATGATACACATTTTATGGATTTAAAAAGAAGTATTTCCATGATTAAGACAAGTGCTTTTATCTCATTTTACCATGTGTAAGATGATATAAAGGAGATACACCCTCTCACAAGATCGTTGAGGTCGTGCGTGCTGATGTGCTAAACTCGAGCGTGTAATGTGCGGAACTTGATTAGAAACCCGGAGAATAGACAAGCACGCGATCATCCCGAAACTAGTTAGATAGACGTCTGCCCATAGCTTATACAGATCAGGAGCGGGATGATGTCAAATCGCCTAATTCTCACTCGCGCTCAAAGTTTTTGATGACTGTCGGGAAAATGGTTTAATCGCGTTATTTCGCCTCTTGTAATTTTGCATTAAAAACAAAAATAAAAAAATATAAACGACACGTTCGTAAGGTTGTAACACGGTCGACTTTATGTTGTAGAACACACACATCCGAAGATTCCGAGAAATTTGTGTTCGACAAAAATTTGCATCAATTTTTTTTCGACGTATGAATTTTCCATGTGTATAAAGCCGTTGTAAACTATTCGCGCGACGATTTGTGTGATGCTAGACACGTGCCGCATGAAAAATACACGAGAATCAAGTTACGCGAGCGGCGGCGGCGGTGACGACGACGACACACTATTGCGCATTGAGTATTTTCCTCTAGCGTGCTAGACCCGGCCGCGCACATACAAGCCAGCTGAGAAATCCAGAAGCATGTCGGTGATGGTAGAACCGTTCCCCGAAGCGAACGCGAGAAGTTACAAATGTTATCCATGTTCCACGCTTCAAAACCTCAGCCTGGGGATATAAGGAGGTACTTTATTCGATAAAAAAGTCTGAAAGCGCAAAGGATGATCGTAATAATTCTTTGTTTTTTTTTTCCTTCTTACAATGTGCCTCATCTTCTTTATATTAAACTTTATTAAAATTACGCGCGATCGTTTCGCGCGCGAGAAATCGTTCCGGAATTAATTAGAATCGCACACACACGTGGTCGTAGAATGTTAAACGAATTTGGTTTTGTGGTTGAAAAACCTGATGGGTCTTCTCTTTTTTTTCCGTGAGAAGAGAGTGGCGTTGAATTTCACGAAGTGGTTCAGATGACACGGTTGTTTCGAGTTGTCGAAACGAAAACGTGAGAAGTTGTGAACATTCTTCCCTTCTCCCCTCCCACGATGAAGAATCTCGTTCACGGGTGTCGGCGGACTGCGCATGGATGAATGGAGTTCCTGCAGGTTTTCTCGACGAAGAGATCGATGAAGCCACGTCCAATCTGTCGATGCGCCTGAGCTACTTCCTGCGTGCATTCGCCCACCCTATTCTCGAGAGCGTACTTCATTTGCTGTGCGAGGGTAACGATAAAACTTCGCTTGTCTTCAGCTTGTCCCCGGTGAAAGCCGGAGAACACTGTTTTGTTTGTTTCTTTTTTTTTTTTTTTGAGACTACGCGCGATACGGTAATTTACGAAGAGCAACCGTCGTTTCCGGAAATAGATGTCGCACAACAGACCGGAAATGCGGCTTGTCGGCCCGGTTGTTTTAATAACTTTCGGACGTTATATAAAAGTTCCGTTCCGAGGACAGACAAATGCGACAATAGATTTGGAATTAAAACGCGTATAGTCGGATTTTTGTTTTTTTTTTTTTTACAGTCGCGCTCGTCCCTTAACCGCAGCTGGGCGTGAAAGCTGCTGCGCGTTTGTGCGAAACGTTACACCGCAAGCGCTTTGTTACGAGCTAGTCAAAACTGAACATGAAACAAGTGCCGAGTTATACATACCTTTCATGGAACATGAGCGGCTGTGTGCGTCTGATGTTTCTCTCTGTTCTCTCACGGATTTAATTGTTAGCGCGCTATCAAGTTTTGATAAAAATTCATATATTGATATACGATGAAGACAACGACGAGAAACAAACACGTGTGTGTGTGGTTTAGAAATTAGTTTTACTCACGGTTTTTCCGTGAAAATCCTAAAATGTTACGCGGAGGATCTCTTTGTACCATTTAACTTTCACGCGGCTATTCCATGTGTACGTTCGCGGGTGAAATGAGTCTTTTCCTCGCGGGAAAGAAAAGCGCGTCTTGTTTCAAAAAAATACATTAGAAAATAAAATTAAAAATAAAATTGCAGTTTCGTCAGAAAACACACACATGTGAGAAATTTTCGATACGGTTGATTCTCGTACGAAAAACTCTACTCGCGCTACGTGTATACGACCTACACGAATCATACTCAATGTTTTGCCAATTTCAATAAGTCACCGAGTAAAAACACAATAACAATTGTACAGTTCAATCAAATCAAATACACAACAACAAGTGTACAGTTCAATCAAATCAAATACACACGACACGTGATATGTAAAAGGGAGCATGATAGATTTGCGCACTACGTATATATATATATACGCGTGCATATCGTTTTTGATACAGAAACTGAAGTGATGTGTATGCAGAAAGCAAAATTAAAAAAAAAAAAAATCTATATGTATATATATGCCCGTTGCTTTGCGCGTTGAAAGCTGTTTCCAAAGTGTCGCGATGTAACTGCGTGACATTCAAAGTGAACTGTGCTGTTGACTAACACGTAAAAACAAATCTGCAAAAAAAAATACACGCGTTCAATAGCTGGTTTTATAACGTTATAGTCAGATATCGTTAGAAATAATAAAACAAGACAAATTTCTTATAAAATGCATATATCGTACATTAAGTGTGTTTTTTTCTCTTCACGAAAAAATCATCGTCACTCAAATTTCGCTTAAATTTATGTGTTACAGCGAGTAATTCTTTCTCTCTCATCTAGTCATTTACTATCTGTCTTTCTCTGTTGTGATATGGAGATTTGGTTGGCTGCATAAAAGACTAACGCACACGTACACACATTCGGAGAAAACAAAAAGCAAAAAGTTTTAAGTTTTATTTTACCGGCTACGTTAAAAAAAGAAAAAGAGCGTCTCTGTAAATGATTGGCTCGACCAACAATCAATGTGCGTGTTAAACGTACGTATCTCACTATCTTATGTCAAGAATAAATAACAACAAAATAACAAGAAGTCACATTCGAACTCACAGTCACTTGATTTATTTCTTTATCTTTTGCATTTTTTCTTTTTTGTATTTTTTCGTTAAAAATTATTATACAGCTTAATGTAACATTAAATAACAGCTTATAACATGTATACACATCTCTGTGTGTATGTGTCTGTATGTTGAGTCCTGCATCTGTGTTGCGTGTGTTTATGTTGATATATTAATATTGTAATTAATCGCTAATTAGAGCGATCAAAGTAATCCCAAAATATTTGACAATATCTCCTTATCAATATGCAATATACAACCTTCGATTAATCAGTAACCAAATAGATTTTACACTCGGCTAAACTCTCCGCTATACATAAATAAAGAGAGAGAGGCGTGTATCAATCACATGATTGTACAAACCAAACATTGATGACGATATATGTATATATATATATATATATATATATATGTATAATAAAAGCTCGCTACTTGATATTGTTAATTAAAAAAATTGCGAGTCAGCGCGTGAATTGTCACGCCGCTCGGGTCTCTGTGTGTATATATACCTAAATACTTCGAGCGCGGAGAATTTTGAAATATAATGGGTTACGAATGGTGATGGATGGAGGCCGAATCGAACAGCGCAATTTGTCTCGATTATCACAGCCACAGTGATACGCGATATCAGCCACTCCAATAGCGCAGTTCACGCCCAGAATTTTTATTGTTTACCAGTTATTGGTTAGTCGATACACAGATTTATGATTCTACTATAGCTTTGGTCATGTCTAGTCGCAAGCACTGATGTAAGATCTTGCAGGCTAGCACCAAGAGCACCGAGGTGGTGGGAGCCACTGGGAATACGCACACAGGCGATACCGCCGTCCGTGTGTGTGACGTCATGCACACGGACGGCGGTCTCGCTTGTGTGCGTATTCCCAGTGGCTCCCACCACCTCGGTGTTCTTGGTGCTAGCCTGCAAGATCTTACATCAGTGGTCGCAAGAGCGATCGCGTTACGATAACTCGACGAGATATTAAATACATCGTATAACTCGCGCGCGCGCTCGTCAAGAACAAACGTATCAACAAAGTGTATCTCTCTCTCTCTCTCTCTCTCTCTCTCTCTCTCTCTCTCTCTCTCTCTCTCTCTTTCTCTCTGAGAGGCAACAGTTTTCACTCGCGATAATTTAACGACTAAATTGTTTTTAGTCGGTACGCGCGCATCTGACGAAAATCGCGTTATACAAAATTGTTCGAGCGTTTAAGTAAACTCACTTTTCAAAGAAAACTATTAAGTTCTACATGTTTTTTTTTAAATATTATTATTCTCGCAATTCTGTGAAAAAGTAAACGATAATTTGAATAAAACCGCTCTGAAAATTGACGAAGATATATTTTCTTGCGATATAAATGCGGGTACGTTTTCGAGTGCCGGGCAGACTATATCGCCTTTAGAATAACGTTCCAAGACAACGCAGCCAACCGTCTCCGTTCTGCTTACTATTTCACCTACTATCTCTTATGTCAACGCCATATGGTAACACACACACACACACACACACACCCTCTCTCTCTCTCTCTCTCTCTCTTTCTTTCACACACGCGCACACACACACATTCTCTCTTTATCTCTTCTTTTCCTCCAACTCTTTCTTCGATTCTTATGTCCATTTGTGTCACGATGATACAAAAGTCCGTGCGATGTAACGGTCCAAGTGATAGTAACGGTTCGGACATTAATAGAACACTGTTTCTTTGTCATCGTCACGGTGCCCATCGTCGACTTGAGGCTTTCGCAGAACTTGAGGAACTTCCCCGTTGAGCCTTCATCTGAGCACCTGACCCGACCGAGCCAGAACGGCGGCAAGGAAGAATAGCGGCGAACTAGCGGCGCTCGCTCGGGCCACCCGTGCACCACTATGATGTAACTCGGCTAAACTTTCTCCTGAAACATCGTCAAATACACTCACAAGGAAACACTCGCGAATGTTCTTCCCCGAAATCGATAACCCTGTTCATACTTTTTGTTTTTATTGCAGCGGACGAATAAAAGAAAAAAAATACGCGCTTTCTTTGCGCCACAAGAAAGTTGCAAGTATAAAAAACAACGTTATGCCAAATTGTTATGTAAGAGATATTTAAATGATTATTAAAAAAGTAATTTGATGCTTTCGCGCGATGTATTGCGAGTAGAACTTGAAATTCGTATACTCGACCGTCCGTCATTCCTGTTGCGCGCGGATGGAACCGATTCTGAGGGTGCCCGTTTAACGCGAATACTCTCTCGTGTCATGCGAGTGTCCTCAGAACCGCGCGATTCTACTCCGTCCGCAGCGGAAATGCGGGAAGTCAGGCGGATACACCCGGTCCTCATTTCGAGTCCTAGTTTTACGTATAAAAATTTTGGAAAGTTATTTCCAGGTTGGAACTGCGTTGGTATTATTTTAGTACGCCGACGTTTTGTATACATTTCTGTTCTTATCAAAGTCACTTAATCAAAGTTTAATACAATGATGGTATCAAGCTTCTCTTAAACCCTGATGGGGTGAACTGGGATGTCCGCGGGGCGTCGATGTGACACTGGCGCGGTTCCAGCTCGAAAACTATTTTCGAGGAAAAGTATAGTATACAAGCGCTCTATTCGCAAAGAGAAGATAAACAAGATGAGACATGTGCTTCGGGATAAGACGAAGTATCTCTTAATTTAGTTACTTTAGAGTATATCGAAAGTCTCTTTCTCTCTCTCTTCAAATTTAGTAGCAAACAGTTGCGAACAGTTTCTCATCAAATAATAGCTTCGATCGTGTATACTGGTTATGTACACTTGTATACGCGTTCGTTGAACATTGACACACATAGTGTAAGCTCAGGCTTGATGTGAAGTAAATATGGAAAAGCATGTAATTAAATCCCGACTTGAGAACCTGTTACGCCACATATACTATATACGAGGTAGAGAGATAACACAATGACAGTTTACAAACTAATGCTCATTTGACTAACTAACTACTCGGTCTCATTCTCAACACGGGGCGATTTATACACAAAAAAATAGCAAAGTTCTTTCCGGACCAGATAAGAATATTCTACGAACTCAAGAGGTTTAATGCGAGATAAAAATTCCAATAGAGATTAGCTCGACAATGTATACAAAGTTGTACACAATATACAAGTTGCAACATCAAAGCTACTGTGTAAAGTTTGCTCGCGCAGTTAGAAAATTCTAACTTGTATATACTTGATAGTTTCGCCCGGCCAAAGTCTTACGCGAAAGCGTTTTAAGAGGATCCTTTGCAACAAGAGAGTTTCAAATCCCTTGGACTTTCTCACAAGAATCAAATACCAGAAGACATTTAGACGCATCCGCGCGCGCACGAATGTAAGTTCAACATAAATATTAAATGCTTCAAGAACACTTGAGTAATAATAAATAAATATAATTCGCAAATCTTTTTGGAACTCACTGTGTACCAAGAAAAAGTTAGTCACGTGCTCGCATACATATAATATTTATATCATATAAATATGTATAACATATAAATAAACTATGAAACTATGTGAACTTAATTCTCCGCGTACAAATATACAGAACATATTCGGAGGAGGGAGAAGATATATGTACAAAAATATTCTCACCGTTTAAAACGTGTACGTGAACCGTGGCGGGTTGATCCGGCATGGTGGTAAGCTGGCACGTGTAATTTCCGCTATCCGTAGGTCCGACTTTAGCTATGCTTAGAGTCGAATTGGCCCCCTCTTCCATTAGGTCCGTTTTTATGCTGCGCAACACATACACAACATATGTGTGATGACATTTTTGAGAGAACATTTCGTGTTTATCGGTAAAAAATTTTTCACATTTAGTTATTTCACACGGCGCGTATTGCGCAGGTGCAATTTGACGTTATAGTCGAAAGTAGCGCGAATTTCTGCAATCTCATCTCGTGCGCCAAGCTGTGTCAAAAACTCCGCGTAAAATCGAAAAAATTCTTACGTCAGTCCGTCACGATGACAAACTCGTCTGGAAAATACTTTAAACAAACTCGCTAATGCAATTGTGAACGCTTGTTGTGAAGCGAAGAAAAAAAAAAGAGATATCTCTTAAGGTTAACGAGAACTTCTCAATTTTACCCGCGTTTACTCTGCGTCTCACTTCTTTTCGTCTTAACTAATCGCCGACTCTCCATCACCACCGAGTCGTTTTTCTTTTTCATCTTTTTTTTTCCCCTTTATTTCTGCCCTCTCTCGTCGAGTCGCTCTCCCGCGCTCCATATATTCGCATGATTTTTCGTGCCAATTTTCTTACACGGAGACGACAAGTTAATTGCGAATCAAGCCGAGAATTATCGGCTTCCGTGAGAAAACAGTTGTTCCCGCTGGCGGGTAATAAACCCGATTAATAAGCTGCGAACTACCGAATAAATGTTTTGCGCAAAGTCAATGTAATATTAATAACAAATTTGTTTATCGCGATGAAAAATTGTTCTTTCACTTGGATGTTTCAGCGAATTCACTCGTTTATTCGGATACGTAACAATATGTTATGGTAATATTGTACAAAATGTATTGCTCGCGCTAATGTGATAATTAAATTTGGTTAAAGCGTGATTTTTCAATGTAATCATTTTTCGCGTGTAAATATGCAAAAATATTAAAGAGAAAGAGAGAAAGAGAGAGAAGAATAATATACAAGAAATCGCTTAAATCGACGATCGACAAGTTTAATTAAGAATTCAGTTCGTGCTGTCTTATATAACTGCCTGATTTAATTTGAATTGCAACCGCCGGTGGTTTTTCTTTTTCACGTCGCAAAATGTCACGATGTAGCTTTCACGACGCGATACGCGACCGCATGTTGCAACGATTGTTGTTTCCACAATCGTCTTTTCCATGTTTCTACAACGGTTCTAACGCCAAGTATTACAAGGAGGGAAAACCCGTTCTTGTAGTACAAGCTCTGATTTTCCTTTGCCGCTCTTCGCACAGAGACACGTTCTTATTTATGCCGGGTTGCGTGCCGCTGAAAGTGGAAACTCGCTGTGACCGAAAGAGATTTTGAATCGCGCCGAGCAAGCGAGACTTTAATCGAAAAAGTTCCTTCGCTCTGCAATTTGTCGCGTTCGTTACCTCCGGCCGGTTGAACACCGCCAGACGATCGTCCATTTATCCACGAGACGTTGCCGTCCATGCCTCCCGCAGCCGGCAACGTAAAGTATTGCAAAGAAGTCTCTTACAATTAGTCCGATACGCAGGCGTGATAAGACTCGCGACGCCGATGAAAATAACTAACACAAATAAGAACATCGTGTATATTTATTATTTACCCGAATTACACCGAATTGCAATACTTATTTCGAAGAAATGTGTGTTATAATTTTTCGAAACACTCGCTTTTATTTGTTTTTAATTTTTCGTAAATTTAATAAACATAAATATGTGAAAACCATGTTTTCTCTTTTTTTTTCGACTTTCACAACAACACACTCGTAAAAGTGTAAGTTATCGTTTCCGGTGTCTCGGTTGCACACTGACAGTACGCAATGCCACGTTACGCACAATCGAAATAACAATGATTAATCGTGTGGAACATTACTTTGATCGATGAATTTGTGCTGTTAATTCTCTGTATTAGCTATTTGTCCATTCGCGGCGCAATCAGCCAAAACGCGTATCGATACTATATAATACTAGCAATTTATCATTCAATCCGATGTGCCGACTCGACGAATGCTCTTTTTGCTGACGTACCGTGGGGGATGACGCATTTTTGATTCGTCAAAAAATTGAAGTTCAATAATTAGAAACGAATTCACCTGTTATTGTCTACGCGCCAGCAAAATAGAACCAAAAAAAAAAAAAAAAAAAAAGATCTGACAGAGAACTAAGTACATTCTACTTTTTATCTTATGTACCGACTCCGTGATTATGCGATAACACAAATATATATTCTGGCAACTTTTCTAGACCAGAAAAGTTCAAGGAAAAACATAAATGTAAACAAATAAGTTAATGTGTAACGTAAATAAATTTTTTGTATAAAGTATACACATCGAGTTAGATTAAATCCAAATGGCAAATAAATTAAGATAGTATCGTGTATACATAACATTGATTCGACGGTGCGGAAAATTCGATTTAACGCTGGTCAACTACGGGTACGCTTTGTGAATTACTATAGTTGTTGTAACCAGGGCTTTAATTACGATGCCGAATTTAATGTAATTTGACACTGCATAAAATGCTCTTCTCTCGTGTATTTCATTATTGTTAAAGATCCCAATGTAATTTAATGTATTAAATGCGATATTAAACGCAATAAATTCGCGTCGTATTGCTTTCAAAATAAATAGCATTTGCGTAACTAGTTTACCTATTATTCCTTGATGTGTATACACACACGGACATAGTTACATCATTTGTTCAGTAAAATTAATGCGAATGTTGTGTTTTATATAATTTGAGACGAGAATTAAAAATTTGATAGCGTGATGTGAAAGCGTATAATTCTAGCATTTTTGAATAAACAGTATCTGCGCGACGCGAGAAGAGCTTAGCCAGGCAAGTGTCACAAATAAATGGAAAATACGTATTATTAAAAGCGTAAAAGCATCAGCTACGCGTGGATAAATTACAGGATGTCAGGTCGACGCAAGGTGATTAATTAAATGAGAGAGTAAATTAAACGAGATAGCAATAATTCTCGCTCGCTCACCCCATTGCGCACATTGTTAAAAAGAATAAGGAATGCTGTGGCTTTACGCGCGACATGCGCACACACATTCTTTCTTACGCGAAAGAATGGGATGAAAAACGAAAATTTATAGAACGAGATCAGACAGATACACACACACACACACACAGTCGGGGATAATATCAACTCATACAACGAACATCGATGCTCTACATGATTGAGAAAATCGTCATATATGTGTGTACGTGTGTGTACAGTAACAAAAAAAATCAAACATGAATTACAAAAATAAAAAAGAATCTAAAAAACCATATAAACCCGATTTTTCAACTCACTTTAAAATAATTCAGTTTTTATTAATCGCGGTATAATATATAAAAAAAAAAAAAAACCGGTTCTAATTAATATTATAATGCATGCAGGATGGCACAATATTTGTCAGCTATGTTGTGTAGCGGTCGAGCAGATCGCAGAGGGACGTTATCCAACGTTCCGTTTCTCGCAACGAGATCTACGACCTCGTGTATGTACAGTCGTTCGTATGTACAGAAGCGCGCAACGCAAACTAATTTCATTTACTGTCCCGCCGTGTCTCACCAACGCCTAACTTTACTGTCAGAGCGCGGGCCCACAGAGAAGCGCGCCGGTCCCACGACCGAGAATCAACCCCTACGTACACCGACACCTTTCTCGTCGACACACCGCCGTTCCAACTCTCGCGGCTGGCTGTCATCAGCCAACGTGTATTCCGTATGAACACTCTAGCGGCACGTATTTTCGAATCCTTCGGGGCTTCTCATATTCTGGTCTTGGAAATCGCGCGTACCGAAAGGCGTATTGGATACGCACACTCGTCGGTTTCCATTAACATTTACATGTTACACACACAACGCACACAACGTACACACTCGGAATTATATATATATTTCACGAATATACGTTTACAATATTTTCCCAAACTTTTTCCTCTGTACGTAATATTTACAATATTTTAATTATTATTTACGTATTTATCTGTAAAAACAGAATAAAATAAAAAGTATATTGTGTTTTCACCATTATAATAAATAATAATAATAATAATAATAACTAAATATTCCTTCTATTTTTTATCGTATAATTTGTTGTTAAAAAAACAACGTATAGGTTTAATAACTTGTAACAGCGGTAAAACAAAAGAAATTTAAAGAACATTATTACAAATTTCGTTCTCTTGCAAACGTCAAAGTTTCCTCTTTCGCTTCAGTTTTGCAAAAGTGCAGCTGCGGATATAATTCAACGTGATAAGTCGCGCCATTTATCATACTTAACAAAACGATGTTGGACGAAAGAAAACGAGAAAAACACAAATACGTGACAATATATAAATGAGATAAAATTTTTTAATACGAGATTTTTTTTTGTTGCCCCGATTTCCGCGCAAAAATTTCAGATCTGAACGTAACATATACGACCGGTCGACTTTGGTCATTTCGCAAAATGAATTGTGCCCCGTTATATATCATTGACCTGCGATATCAAAACGAACTATATATTAACGAAGCTTAATACAAACGGCTTGTCGCTCTTGTCCTTTTTCTGATTTTTATTCCTGTTTTATTCGGTGCGACAGCTGAACGAGTCTCCCCGCTATTATACGAATTGCGAATAATGAATTTTTATGCTGCAGAATGAGTTCTTTCTATTCTACTGTTCCAGCCAACTTGCAGGAATCTATAATAAAATATAATCTCCGTGATAGGAGGAAGAGAGATGAGAGAAAGAAAGAGAGACAGAGCGAGCGAGATGTCATATTTTTTAACGTAGCGTAAAAAAACATCCTGATGAAAGGCAATGCAAAGAAAAAGAGTTATACGTGAGCGATCTATTGTATATTGGACTTTTCTCAGCCGGGTTTCCGCCCAATTGACACAGAATCTTTCCTCTTGCGCGTAAACTCTCGTCAAACAAGGAAAAGTTTCGTGAATTAATTACACTTTGTTCGCATAACCACGTCAAGTACGTCTCGACATTCGTATTATACATATTCTCATATTTGCCGTGAAGCGCGTTTCCTCCTCTAACTGAAACGACTTTGTGCAAGCACAAATTTCAAGTAATAGAGCTACCAAGTTTAAAAGACCTCTTTGCGCGGCTTTCAAAGCTTGCGCGTGCACGCGCGCGCGCGCGACCGTATTGCTGCGCGAGATGTGAAATAAAAAAGATGGATTGTGAATAATTTAAATGCGTAAACAAAGAAAAAACAAATAAAATGACTGAAAAAGTATTAGGGCGAGAAAGCGCCGACATTCTTCTCCCGGTTAAAAAAGAATGCAATATATTTAAAAACTCGAAGTCACCTGATGCCGCCTCTCGTCGTGTCGTTGTTCAAGACTCTGTTACCGTGGAGCCACTGGACGACGCTGTACTGCACCTGCATCGCTATGTGACGCACGACGCACAGTAGTTCGATAGTGCTGTCAGCCTCGTAGTACTTGTCTCGCAGCGGCTCGCCCAGGGCGTCCACTATTTGGACGGACGGTGCTGAAAAATTTGATAGAAACAGATTCGATAGAAATAAAAATAATATTCAATAAATATGAGAGACAGAGATAGAGATAGAGATAGATATATACATATAGAGAGAGAGAGAGAGAGAAAAGAGAAAAAAGAACAAAGACAGAGATGCGCGTAATTTTCACGGCAATTATATTGCGAAAAGTTTCTATTCTAGCAACACGAGATTTCGACACTGTTTGTTGAATTTATTGAGCTCGTCGTGACAATTTGCGCGTCATGAAATTTGACCATATACAGCAAGCGTGATATTGGATTACTGTAAGGAAAATCAAAGTGTAAAAAGTCTAATTCTTATATACATTGTAATTTATATTTGTGTGTGTATCTATAATTCTTATATTTTGTATGTGTATAATATTCAATTCTATTTGCGTGAATTTTGGATGTAACGGCGATAATCTCACAGCAGATTTGTCTGTTTGTGACTGTCGAGGTGACAAATGTTTACGACCGTTGTCTTGTTTGCGATGTTTGTNGATTGCCTGTTGATAATCCAACCGACGATTTTCAAACAGGGAAAACAGAAAGATGTCCTCGAAAACCGAGGTGATGAGCGAGAGGTCTTCGGTCGCCGGAGACAGAGAACTCGGAGCCGTTAATAGAGACAAGTCGCGCGAGCTATCGGAAGTGTGAAACCACTTAGTCGCGTGAGCTATCGGAAGTTGTGAAACCGCTTAATTGTTAACTTTAATTATAATAAATTCATTTTGTTCATCTTTACATATTAAATACTGAGAATTAATTCTTTCTATAACCAATAATACCACATTACATAGAATTCGACTACAAATATTTAACTTTATGGCCCAATAAATATCTCTCATATTGACGTCATTGGGTTGTCCACACGACCGCGCACCCAACACGCGATCGAGAGCCACCCCAATTCATTCGTATATCTCCATCGCCGTCTTTCTATTGGACTGGACCGTTTCCAACTAGCGCCACGATACCTATTCGATAGCTATATATCGCGGTCCGTGAAGTCCGGAGCGATGTACAAGCAGGCAGCGAAAGAAATCACGAAAAAGGGAAACGTTTTGGAGATAGATCAGAGTGCTCTCTCTTCCTGCTACGGCCTGTGCTACTCCCGACCTCATGAATACCGCGCGAAATGTAATCTCTCTCGCGCCCTCGCCCTTTTCTCTTTCCATGACTCTCTCTTTTCTCTTTTTTTGTATTATCCCATCTGAGGCACGTGCCGCACTTTATTTCGCGTGTTTTTTTTTTTTTTTAATTTTTTTTTCAAGGCGATACAAAATTTTTCCCGTTCCACAAGCTCGTACAGGGAAATATGTTATTCGCTTTTATTGTTCTCTTGGTTTTCTTTTTTTTTTTTTTTTGTCGTATAATCTGACATTAATTTGCAAATTTCGATGCGTTTTTGAAATTGGTATCTATTCGGATGATAAAAATAAGAGTGATAAGGAAAGAAGACTTTTTAGATAGGCGTATTCTCGTTTATTTATATGTGTTAACGCGTCCTGTGATATAAAAATAAAAAAAATAAAAAAAAAAAACAAAAACCACGCGCGAACTAAAATTGCCGGAAGGATCGACGACGGGAAAGACACGGGAAGACGGACGACAAATGGAAGTCGGGAAAGTAGAACTTGCGTATATACATCAAAATCTCGGAGCTACTTTATCTCGTGTGGTCTTAGTCTTCTCTTTGGTTTTTGGATTAAGTGTTAATCCGTTGTTTAACGCGTTCTAGCGAAGGCGATGATCCTGACATTTCTCGAGTGTGACCCAAAGACAAAATTAAATGTTTGTTTTACTTTGATTTTCTCTTCCTCGTCTTTGCTAATTAAACGCGCATTTCGGATCTGTGTAAATCGATTTGATATTACTCTACATCGATATAGCGCGAACATTCAAGATCTAATATTTAGTTTTCTTGTTTTCGTTTCGTTTATCACATTGAATAATTTATATTCGAGAAAAAGTAAACGTTCCAAGTTTAACC
Source organism: Pseudomyrmex gracilis (assembly GCF_002006095.1). NCBI lineage: Eukaryota > Metazoa > Arthropoda > Insecta > Hymenoptera > Formicidae > Pseudomyrmex > Pseudomyrmex gracilis. The sequence goes on along the minus strand of NW_018020676.1, from coordinate 671,485 downwards.
TTACTCGCGCGTTGTTACTATTTTATACCATAAAAACTAAAACTCAATTTTCTCGTATTTATATTGTTCCCATGTGTGTATTTCGCTCTGTGTTGTAAATATATAATCTTTCGATTATAGTTTTTTTTTCGGGCGCGCGCTCTTATCGCGCGATCGAAAGGTAACAGCGATAATCGATTGAAGCTTGCGACAATAGCTCGGGCACGGTGCATTCAAATCTCGGTACGTTAATTATCGTATACCATGCGCGATCCATCGAAAATACGCGATTGCAAGATTCGCGAAACAATAGACAATTGTGCTTGCTTGCAATTTAGCTTTCAAAGTTAAACAGATACAAAAACAAAGAATAGATTGGCCGGCGAGAATACGAGCGCGCGTGCGCGGTTCGACGATATATCGTTCTTTCAACGGCGTTTGACATTTCAAACCACGTTACAAACGATCTCATGAAAGCTTCCGCACAAAGGCGCCGGCAGTATGAAACAATTAAGCTTTAATTGTATGAATATCGAGTGTGATATCTCGATAATAGGAAGCGCAAAATAAATGGTCGCTAACGGTATAATAATATTGCTCGCCAACACCATCGACAAACAGCGATACAGCATCAAATTATGTACGTCCGCAGATTGCGCAACACTTTTCCAATGTGATCGACGCAAACATCACACACGTACACACACGCGCGCGCGCACACACACACACATACACACACAGAGGGATTACTTCGACAATTTTTAGTATAGAAGAATTATGGGAAAGAGACTGCTACGAGAATAAGAGCAAGAGACTTTAAACGCGGATAATCCTTTTGAACTCGCGTTAGAAGATTTTTCGTTATAACGTGAAGAAGCTACATCGTCTTATCCGATGGGAAGCTTACAATATAATCTCACATCGGCGAAAGCGCGTGGACCGAGAAAGAAGTGAAAGAGGAATTTCTTTGTTTCGATCCTTTTTCTCTTTTGTTGTAAGCTTGCGCGATTTTATGCGATTTGACGAAAGCAAAACCGGTACGATTTCCGGTTACGTTGTTATCTATATTACAGACGGATTTACTAGAATTTCTGATGCAGTGTTGCATCGTGTCTTGAGAGAGAGAGAGAGAGAGAGAGAGAGAGGGAGAGAATTCAGGTACATGTACATATTTTCTATGTATTTGAAATTCAACTTAAGAAATGCGATAGTAATTGTGTTAGTTCCAACGTTTTAGTAAGTACTTTCGAGATCGTTCAACAAACGTACTCGACATCTGCTTTTGTTCTCATTTCCTAATGCCGACTGCGTAATATTTCTACAGGCGCGATCTTGGTGTTCTTCTTCTCTGTTAGCTTTTAAAATTGCGCAATTTTCTTTTTTCCCCCCTCTCTCTTTATGTTTATTAAAATCTTTCTTATTTATTTGTCAATTTTCCGCTTCAAACGTCAAGTGTCATTCCGCTCTTCCATCTCTCTTTTATTTCTCTAAATAGCTCGACACATCTCGATTTCATTCCGCAGCGCGGAGATGAAGTTTCTCCGCGCTCTAAACTCCGCGCCGTTCTTCCAAGCCGAATCCTCATTCACCTCAATTATAGAGCACGTCGTTTTCAATTATCCTTTTAACTAAGCGATCTCTACCGTAAAAAAAAAAAAAAAAAAAAAAGAAGAAAGAAAAATAGCGCGAACAAAACCAATTTGTTCAATCGCTACAGCTTCGCGAGAAAAAAGCTAAATCAACTTTATTCAAAGAAAATACGTAACTAAAACCGCGTGGAAATTTTACCTTGTTTTTTTTTTTTTTTTTGCGGAGATACATTTTGTCGCTACACGTTGTCGTCATTATTACCGTTGCAACGTATGTACATGATGTCGACATCAGGCGGAAAGCCGTTGATTCACATTATCACTTACCGTTAATGTGTAGGTTGACATGAATGAACTTAGGTGGATGGGTGCTGATCTGACACTCATATTGACCCTCGTCGCTGCTGTTAACACGCTTGATACGCAGACGCCAGTTGTCCGGATACTGAAATTCGATGGTATATCTCGGATCACTCGTATACGTATGCTGACCCACTGTCAGCAGACTCATCTTCTCGCTACTCTCCTGTCGTCGCAACCAGGATACCTACACGAATAAAAAAACAAATATTTCTAAAAAAATGGTTTTCATATTTTTCACGTTTGAACAAGCACGTTTTGCAATTTAATGTTTTAAAATGGCAAATATTAACGCAAAAATATGCTACATAAATACGTAAGAAAAAAACATTTTAACATACAAAAATAAATAAAAAAAAACATAAATATAAATGTGTAATGTAGTCGAAACTGAAGTAATTACATGTACTGTGCAAAAATAACAAATAAATTATTTATTATAATTTTTATATACGCAAAACGCATAGGGTTCGTGAATGACTCAATGTTTAATAAAACAACGCGATTGAAAAGCGAAAGATTTCAAGTTCAAATTCCGGTCTAGTCTTTGTGTCAAACTGCATATATGATTCAATTTCACGTAGACTTGGTTTTTTTCTCAACGTCTGCGAGATTTATCGCAAAATTTACGCGTGTCGTTCTTCTTGATTTTTCGTCAATAGATAAAATAGTAAGCCAAGAATTAGGAAGCTTACATTATATACGGTCAGTTTTTAAGTCTCTTATTTAAAGGAGAGAATATAATCTTTAAAATTATTAGTTGAATTTATGAGAGAACGGACACAAGTATTAGCGTAGAAGGCCTGAACAGCTCAGACGGTTATATTTAAGAGAGCAATTGTGTGCGCCCAGAGAAAAGTAGCAGTTCGATTCACCCTTTACTGCCTGATTTTCTTTTTTTTTTTTACGCTGGATTTTCTTCAGCGCGCGGATAAATCCTTCAACTTTTACTACATTTTTCCCTCACGAAGGGGAACAACTTCACGAATATTTATCAAGTCAATTTCTTTGTATATTTAATAAACACCACACCTTGTATTTATCAAACACAAAGTTGGTTTTTTTTTAAAAGCAAAAAGTTACATAACATTAAATTAAACAATCAAAATTATAATGCAATATTTAATTTTCCATGATACTGATTGTTGTAGTGTATAAATTGCTGCTAGGTATGTAATAGGATATTATCTGTTCAAGCGCCAGAGAGAGAGATTCATGCGCGCATAACCGATATCTGACCGCATAATTTGTTCTATAGTTTGGGCCACGGATAATGCGGAAACGGCTTGTAACTATATTACGAGCAACATTGCGTTTCAAATGAACATAACAGTAATTGGAAATAATCCGTCATAATTATAACAGAAACTGCGAGAGAAATCGGACGGGCGATTAATTTTTTGACTAATTACTGCATTATTTCAAAGTCTGTCAGACGAAAGAAAAAACCACAATTTTTTACCGCATCAGCAAGAAGAAAAATAGTTACGCACGTTTGTGTTCGTCCTTAAAAATCTCTCATGTCTGATAAGTAAATTGTGACTACATGCTGGTACGAGTGTAATTACGGTAAAACCGATAAAAACTTTGTACGCATGAAAATCACACACACAAACGCGAAAATAGAATTAATCGAATTAGTGCCAATGAATTATTTTACGTGCAGATTATTACGATTGCAAATAATATTAGGTCAGACATTACGCGAATTTCTTCCTTAAATTTGTTCCTTGAAGTATAAAATATACGAATAGTCGCGCGGACCAGCAGATTAATCATAATAAGCTAACCGTAGCTTACCCGGGTCGTAATAAGGCAAAATATTCCGAGATTACTCCGTGAATTATTGCGCTATGAATTTGTAGCAATGATTAAAAGGATGTGGGCGACCAATTACGAGAGAGAGAGAGAGAGAAAGCGAGAGGAACGACGGGAGGAGTAAACAGAATGAGCGAGTATGCACTTCCGCGCTTACGGTTTTATCCTGCAGCAACGATATTCTACAATCGAGAGTGACACTAGCGCCGGCTTGCACCGTGATGTTGGAGCTTTCGCCTTCGAAGTGAGGACCCCATTTATGATCGTGATGATGTTGATGCTTGTTTAGAGTGCTGTGCGTATCAAAGATGTAGTTCAGCATTGGTGCATCCGTCGGCACGGATCGTTTCGCCGTCGTCGCTGATTTCGTGGAAATCGAATCCGTCGCCGGAGGCAGTTCTGTAACATATAAAAAATAATACGTCAATCGACGTATATATAGTATAAACAATGATTAACAAAAAAGAAATTGTTTTTTCCACTTTTTTTGATATTTTGAACAGCGGAACGCGTGAAATGCATATATCGCGCATATCCGTTATAATTGTCCATGATTGTTTACAACGTTTTTTATGTATATTTTCATATTACGCTCTGCTGAGTTTTTTTGCCGTTTTATTTTCTTTTTTTGCAATTCAACTCGTTTCCGATTGTAGATTGTAAATTTGCTTAATCGACTTGTTGATGATTTTCCCGGTTTAGACCGTATCGCTCAGATTATTGACACTTAACCAGCCTGCCAATAACAGCTAATATTGATGTAAATACACGCACGTCTGCAATTGCGTAATCAGGATACACACATCGTCTCCTTGAGCTGATATTCTCGTCGCTAATGTTATCGTTGCGTATCGAGTAAATTATATGTCCAACATTTTTCAACGGGATCAAGTTTCGTCTTATATTCCAATCTAATTTTAATTTAAAAAAATAATTATATGTATATATACTTATATGTATATAATGTTAAAATTACACACACATACAATGAGTGTATACGTGTATAACATTGTATGATTAGATGGATGTAAAATTCCAGATAATAAAAGCTGGTTTTGATGAGAATGGTTGAACCTTTGCACTGGAAATATAAATCCGAATACACGATTTTTGAGAGTTATCCGTATATTGTAGCAGCGCGGTAAATATGAGAAATCGAACGAAGGATGGTATATCGAAAAATTTGACATACTGAGTACAGACTTCTTCTTCTTCTTCTTCATAAGTCTCGTCACGTAACGCCAACAGAAGTTCCATTTGAGAATCCGCGGCGCGGACGTAAAGCCCGCTGCAGTCGATTGTTCTACGACCGAAGACGAATTGGAGCACTTGCGCAGGTAATCCTGACTTTCATCGAGTCAGCGATAGGTGAGCGTCGGAGTTCGCCCCGAACCACGACGAACTCCGGGCAACCTCCGGAAAGATTCTGGAATTCGCGGCATTGCGACAGAAGAAGAAAGAAATATATAGGAACGTAGAATCCCGCGCGACGAAGTCGCACGTCAAAAAGGATCAGTATGCCGCGGAGCGCAAAATGTTCTTTTCCGCGCGCGACTCTTCGTCGTCATCTCGTATCTCTAAAGCTTCCCCATTTCTTTTCTCTTTCTCTCCGTGCGTTCCGTTCTCTTCGCCGTTTGCCTACATCGGTCGCCTCTATACCTTCCTGGTTGCACCAATGCGTCAATTCTGTTCTCTCGATCGCAGAAATTTTTCCCTCGCTGGAGGGAAGAAAACCTGATCGGGAATTCCGGTGGTACTGCTGGAAGCGTGTCTCGGATACCGAGAAGAATCTATCTAGCGCCGTAACATACACACGTATTCTCTGTCTGTCTCTTTCTCTCTCTCTCTCTCTTTTTTTTATCTATCGCTCTCTTTCGTCTCTTTTTCTCTCGGCTATGTGAGGATCAGTATACACGCTGTATTGAAATTAATATCGGATTGAAAACTCTGCTTTTTGATACGAACGTGGTGTGAAGGAACGAATTCAGAGATATAACGCAATTTTCGTTTAAGCGCAGATTTTACACGTTCACGTGAAATATTCGTGTAATCATATCGGAGAACAATATAATACGCGACGAATAATTGAACGAAATACGCGCAATTGTTCAATTCTCTCTTCAAAAAATTCTAGCAACTCGTTCGGGTCTAAGCAACGAGACTTAGATAGAATAATTGACGTACAAAACAATACTCAAGGCACACAGCTGACAAAGCCGAAACGGAAACTGCGAAGTATCGTTAATCTCGGAGCGCGAATACAACGTAATTCTACTTTCGAAGTTCGGTATACGAATACTAAGCAGAAGAGAGATGACTGTGTCGGTATGTCGTTGGCACCAGCTGATTGCAACCATTTGTTGACAAGATGTACATTCTACAATCACGCTGAGATGCTAGATTACACAGAGTGACTAATTACGCAAATTTGTTCCATAAGATGCCAGAAGCGCAAAATGCGAGCGCGCGGAGGAAGTGCGAAGAATGCGCTTTCGGGAGCGGAGAGAGAAACATATCTGTATGTGTCTTATGTTTAGATGATTTATCTGTTGTGTGTATGTGTGTGTGTGCGTGTGTGTGTGTGTGATCTCTGTATTTTGAGCTCAAATCTGTGCTAGTAAAAATCATTTATTTATTAATCGTTTTACATATTTCTCTCAATCTCTCTTTCTTTCTATCTTTTTTCCAAACGAAATGTATTTACAACATCGCGGAAATATAAACAGATCTTACGATGAAACGTTTTGATCTATTTCACTTGGAAAACGTGCATATCGCGCGTTTTATTTATTTATTTTTTTTTTTTCAATCTTTGAATCGAGTTTGACAATGTCGTTATGAGATAACGATTTTCGACTTTTTATTTCACGATCGTTTTCCGATATTTCTTTAATTCTCATGTTCATTCGAAAACATAAAATAGAGAACGGAATGGGGTATTCCATTTGTGGACTTGCGGTGTAATCGTATGGTCTAAACCCCACGATAAATAATTCTGATTCGCCGCACAATCTACTAGTACGCTCATGTTTTATTCATGCCGAACGCGTGCGACGTGTAACGTGTTATATCGTCGTAGGTTCGGCGACATATACATACACGGGATCTATAGATTTTTACAAATTGTCTCATTCGCCACTTTTACAGTTAGCAATATTCTTAGTGCTTTCGCATCAATGAGCGAAGTCATCACATCGAACTGTTTCGCTGCAATCCCATATATTCTATCGAGAAAAACACCCCCGTAATAACACGATGTATTCAATGCATATTCTTGTTGAAAACCCCCTCCGTCGCGCGATGGAATATTTAATATTTAATAACTCTATATTTTATTTCTGGTTATCACAATCACACACACACACACACAAAATAAAATCACATAAACATGTGGTAACAGGTACTCAACCGAGAGTATGCTCCGTGAATGTGTGTGTGTGTGTGTGTGTGATATAAATATATTCGCGATAAAAGAAACATATAGCGCACGCATTATCTTACATTTTCGACTCGCGGGAGTTTGCATGCGGGGGTTTGCTCAAGCGGCCGATTTCTCCCGTAGAACCGATCGATTTATGACAAAACGTGCAGGTGCAACACACGATGCGGATACTATAAATTGCGAGAATTGCAGGTACATACGGATGGACTCACGGCAAACGTTTAGTTATATATTCGGGCAGTTCTCCCGTTGAGAGTGCTGCATATGTCATGCAGCCACGAACGCAAACGTGAATATTACGCGCCGTGTCAATGTATACTCTACGTCGTATCGATTTGAAGTAACAAGCAATTTGCATCCTTCGTTCTTTCTATGTATAATAAATGAAAAATAAACAAAAGAAATAGAGAGAGAAAGAGAAGGGAGTTTTTTTGTTTTAAGAATTACACGTTGTACAAAGTAAGCAATCGTGGAAGAGATTCAAACGGACCGACGCTGCTGGTTACCGTATCATTAACGAATACGTACGCATGAGCGCGCGTTCTCGGCGTGTTCAACATAGAAGGTACATTTACACGATGTATGCGGAAACGTGAAGTTACATTCCGCGATGCCAGCAACGCGCCACGACTAGCATCGATCTCTCTGGGAATTAATTGCGCACGTCGACGGCACCGATCGCTTTGTCACTTTCATGATTTGCGCTCACGTCGCGGTGCGCCGCGAGTAGATTAGAAATTCTGCACGCGTTTCAAACGTCCACACGGAGAAAACACTATGGATATCACTTCAGGAAATATAGTTGCCCCAACAAAATAGTAATGTTATTTTTCGCCCATGCGTACACTATGGTTGTAGAAACCATAGTTCTATGGAAATGACTTGTATGGTTGATCCAACATTAAT
>NW_018020676.1:653669-658266 GCF_002006095.1 Pseudomyrmex gracilis | reverse complement strand
GAATATTACGTATCATTTAAATATGGCTGTGCGAACTGTATAAATGAGCTTATGTCAACAGCAACTTTTGATGTAATATCTATTTAACTTGAACTCATATCAATTGCTGTTCTAACCATAGATAATGTGATTCTAGCAACCATAACAGTTTTCTCCGTGCACGCTAACGCATCCGCAAGTTCTCGCGCAAGCGCTAGAATGACGTTCTCGTCTATGGCACAGAAATTTCGCCGTCGGCGATGTTCCGCCAGCCAAACGATTCTTCTACCTCTCGAAAAAAAAACTTCTCCGCATAGCTGGCCTCGTATAGCGCAGCTGTGTTGAAATTATGTCGGTTTCTTACTTGTCGATCGACGAAAAAAAAAAAAAAATTAAAAATTACACGCGCACAAATCTGTTAAAGTTTACCGTAATTTAATAGAACGGCCCGAATAATGAAAATGCATAATAAAAGTGTATTAGCGTTTTTTTTTTTGTTCGAAAAGTCGCACATTAATTCTCTCGCTGCGACGAAGTCTAATGGCACGCATTTTGTAGAAAATATAAAAGTTGTCGAAACATTAAATTTTATTGCATTAAAAATTATATGAATACTGATAATAAATATCAGGTGTATTAAGTCATTAGGCAGGAAAGTTGACAAATAAATAAATATATACACACATATATTTACATACAAAAATATAATACATATATTTGTCAAGTTTCGTACTTAATGATCCAATATGTAGTCTGCAGAGGTGTCTCTGAAGCCATTTGAGCGATATCGATTGAACGCCGGAAGGTGCTAATAGCTCAGATGACAAGATTGAGTTAAGCTCCAATAGACACCAACAGCATATTCTGAACAAACTTTCAAAACGCTTATAGAAGCGTTATAACAATAAAAGGATTAATTGTGTGATATACAGTACAGATAATATTAACAAAGAACGATTATACGCGTACGTGTACAATGCTACAAGTTGTACGCGTACACAACAGTATCATCGCACAAAGAATACACACCGGTTTCTAATAATAATCTTATTACCGTCAATGCTCGAAATATTCAAGTATTCCGTTACAGTTATCTAGTCTGCGCTCGCGTTTGCGATACACACACACACAGAGAGATATCTATATTTACTTCGCTGCAATTTAGGGTGTAGTGGGCGCGCTAATATTTCGACAGGCTGTTACTTCGCTTCCGACATTTCCGATAATCCTAAATTCATTGCGAAATAATTGACGGCCGATCCGACAGAAATGTAATTTACATCCGTACTCGGTTATCGGCGCAACGTTAATTGATGCGCAACATTCGTTATGAAAACAATAACTCGAAAGATGTAACAGTTTGTTTTTTTTTTCTTGTTTTTGTTTTTTTCTGCGTTTTCCGTGCCCATTAATGAAGTTTCTCGCGAATATAATTGCGTTCCCTCGTGCGCGTTCCCGATGGCGCGTCATGCAAACCGACATTCGGCACTGTGTTTTGCGTTTGACAATGCCGAAATGGAAACGAGAGAGCTGTTCAGCGCGCGCATTTCCGTCTTACGCGGAACAATAACCGCTTTTATCGAGAGATAGCGTGTCTTCAGCAGAAGATACCGCATCGTCACGGAATTCTCCCGACCGCACATGCATGCCGTTATATAAACTATTAACGGATTATGTGTGGCACCAATCTCGGGAGCAAATCGCTTAGTTAATACGAAATAAAGTGACGAAATAGAACGTTAAACGAGGACACAACGAATAGACGGAGAACAAAACGGGGAAGAGAACAAAAAAACGAACGCGCAGACGATGAAGTTCGAAAATCCCGTTCCAAAATTTGCGACCGAGATTTTCGCAAACTTTTGTAGAAGTTAGGAACAGGAAACGAGAAAGTGAGAGAGAAAGACAAAGAGATCGACATGTGTGAACGGAGAAAACATTTATCATTTATTTCACATTTGCGTACAGCTCGTTCAATTACACGGGGGATATTTTGCATACTACACGCGCGTCGTGCATATGGAAACATTCGTAAACTTCATTATCATTATGATGAAATATTCGAATAATTCTCTTATCTAATCAGCCGCGCGCGACACGACGCGCGTAATGCGAAACATGTCGCACACGACGGTATTACGAGATAATAAGAGGAAACGGTCGCGGATGTTATTATCGTGTCTCGGATTTACATACCGTCGTATCCGGGATTTATATTCGGTCCTAATCTAAACTTCATAGAGATTCATCCTGCGTCTCATGAGAGATTAGGCTCCGCCGCGGGCGACACATATGTTTAAAACCGCGCCGGTTTCCGCGCGCAAAAGCTAACCGCGCATATACACGCACCGCGTGAATATTCAATCAAACATGATTTCATGAACATTTATCAAGGGAATATATGTTTCGAAGTTTTTTTTTTTTTGTTTTTTTTGTTTGTTCACAGCGCGCGACTCTCCGCTGTTTTCATCGAGTCAAGACCTGGGATTGTGACAAACGGAATACGAAACACAACGACGAGTATCACGGTTGCTAGTTCCGGGAGCGGAGTTGGGGGATCCATGGCAAATGACATGTGTATGTGTAACACGGCCACCGAAATGGGAATTCCAAGCTAAAACATGAAGTTGTGTAAAAGTACGACGTGCGCGCATATACGCGGGACACGCTCACTCGTGCAGATAAATCTTATTTTACGATGAGAAGCAGATTAAACAAAATTTTCTTATTCTCTCTCACACACACACACACACACACACGTTTTTCCTGAACAACGGTGTGTGTTGTTGCAATTGTCGCGAGAGGCGCGTTCTTCGCACACGTCGCGATTTTAAAATTATAACACGATCAAAATAACGACATTGTTAATAATCAAAATAGTGACAGTTTTTACAACACATATATGATGATAAGTTTTTTTTAATAAATTTTTAACGATAAATCCTCTTTCTGACGGTTCTTTCTATTTAATAATAGCGCTATTTTGATTTATACTGCAATCGTGCGGAACTGCGACAGGTTTTGAAATATTTTACACTCGTTTAGCAATGTTACGAGAACAGTTGGTCGCACACACCTTCGTCGCGCTAAAAGGTCGGCCGACCGATTCGAAATTGTCGATACGATCTTTATGGCGATCGACATTGTGTTACCATAACTCATTCCGCGTTGGTGTGGTACGTATGCGCATGTGTGTATGCATGTGTGTATGTGTATGTGCGCGGACAGGCAAGCTGGAAATTTGAAACGTGTTGTTATTACTTGGGCGTGTGTCATCGCGGTGCGCGAGATATACACGTAAATGCGATTTACATGTGTGATCTGTAAATCGATTTCGCAAATTCTGTCGATGTTTTGACCTGCTCGTGTTATACATTTGAAAATTACTTTTTTTAAAGCGATTTTTGCTTATTTTTCCGCATTCCCATTGCATTTTTTTACGTTTGATTTTTTTTTTTTCAATAAATTATTTGCTTCGCACGTTTTATCGTCACGTACGCACACAACCGCGCGAGAACAACGATCTCTTGTTCGTAATGTACACGTACCTGTGTGCGTGCCAGATGCCGTGAGATGAGTCAGACGGTAGATCGTCAGAAGTCGAAAAAGCCACGTGACACTACACATGACTGACGCGGCGCGTGGCTGCTCTTCGCTGCCTTATCTATTCCCGCTGTTGCGGCCTGCGTACCACGGCCGCATTCGATATCTGAAACACAAGTGTAGAAAATCGGGGGATAAGTAGTCGAGCTCGTTTACGGCCGGACTCATCCTTAAAATTAATAACGGGCGTGCAAAAGCACCGAGTTTGAATCTCGGATAAAATCGAATCGATACTCGATCGCGCGAGAAGAGTACTAAGTACTGCAGTTTGTCAAGTTTAATTGTCGATCAAATTACGAATTGTCGCGAGACGTGACAATAACCGTTCATAACTTCTGTACTTATTATCAGAGAAAGATTATTACGCGTCAACAGCATCAACGTGCCGTTCTCAATAACGCGCTTAAAGCAAGTACATAAAATCAAACAAACAAAAAAAACTGTGACGCACAAATAATTAAGATATTCTCGTTGCTATAAAGCAGCGAATATCTCGCGCGGGGAGGAGTAGGGATGCTTCCTCGGAGCCGAGAAATAACGAGAAAGAAGAAAGCCGCATACGATGCACGGCGTTGCCATAACGTAATTAACTCGTTTTATACCGGCGCTCGTAAGTCGGCCGACTGCCGCGCTAATATGAAAGTATCGTCGTCTCTACGGGTATTAACTTCTAAACTTTCCCACGGGCAGAGAACGTGCGAGGATTTTAATTAAAGTATAATTAAACACCGTAGAAGTAATTGAATGAAACAAGTAATTCCCCGTATTCTCTCTCTCTCTCTCTCTCTTCTTCCTTGTTTTTAGTATGAATTATTATTATATATATTATATTCCCCGACTTGATACTTCAGTTTTTTACAATCGCGTTTAAGGTTGTATTCAGGGTAAGATAAAAGATATGCCAGATTATTCGAAATTTGCCAGTCAGTAGATAATATTAAAAAAAGAAATTATGCAAAATTTCAGCTTCTTTGCGAGCCTTGTTAAAAAGTTAGTACGATTTTAATTTAACACG
>NW_018020676.1:650777-653644 GCF_002006095.1 Pseudomyrmex gracilis | reverse complement strand
CTATACATTATTTGTTACGTTTTAATAACCTTTTATGATTAATATATTTCCAGTTTTTCATTTATCTTACATTGCACGTAGGGTATAATTCTACCCAAAAATATCAAAAGTGAACATCAAAAGGGCACAAAATATACGTAAAAACTTTTCCGTAGTTATTAAAAATATAATAAATAGTTTTTGTAATTTATTTTAGTACAAATAATACTATTCCAGCAAACAATTATTATCTAAATATTAAAATAGGTGTGGTTCACGCTATGTTTCTTAAACTTTTGACTGAGATCTTACCCTGAATACAACCTTAAGAGAATTTCAAACGTTTATTCACATCTCGTTTGAAATGTATTATTTTGCGGTTGGCAATTTTAAAGAGAGATTTTCCACTCCGAGTTTTAATTCGAAGCTTCATTTCGTGCACGGACTCGGCGGTCGGAATACGATATAACAAAGTCCCTCTCTCTCTCTCTCTCTTAAACGTGTTTCGAGACCGAAAAATGATGATCCGAGAACCGCAGGAATTAGATTGGGATGCCGGTTATCTCTCCGTGTTCGTTGAGCACGAGTGAGAAATTCGCGATCTAATGTATCGGCGTCATTACCCGATTCTAGGTTTCGACAACGCAGCGGAATCAAAGACAGTGGCAATTGAGAACATGGGACGGCACGTATCGCGTTACCTCTTCCAAAGGATATCTCGCTCAGCGATCCTTTTGTTAAAGCTTGCAATTGATGCAAGTAGCGATTAACAATTTTAGGTAGCGCGATCAGTTCGGTCTCTCTGGCGGAAACTATTTGACATTAAATATCACTTAATTGTCGCTCCGGAGTATTGCGATTGCATATATTTCCGATGACGACTAAAATATTTCGACAATTAGAACGATATCACGTTATATAACGAAAAAGCCAAGTTCTTTCGTTTTCGTTTTCAAATTACATAGACGTGAAAAAGCTGATCGGGAGCTTTTTAGTCCAATGCTAAACTTTTCTCTCTCGCTCCGACGGGCGCCACCGTAGACGGATCAATATTGTTGTTAGATTAACAAAACGGTAAAAAAAATTACAATTTTCAAAACGGCGTGAAAACAACAACTTTATAAAGAAATTTAACAACTTTGTAAAGAAATTCGCAAAAAGTGGTCTGATATGCTTGTGCTTTTTCCCCCGCACGTGAGGCGGTCACTACATGATATATCCTTCTAGATGCGTCGAGAGGTACAAATCTTCTGGAAACGGGATGCACAACAAGGAGAAGATATATATATCGTTTGACTTAAATCTCCCTTGCGTCGATGCGCCGTCACGACACACTATTAATTCCGAACGATATATTTCGATTCTGTGTTAGCGGCGCAGACGCGCCAACCGAGAGAACATACTGCACTATCATCGCGATTTATTTGTCTCCGACCGATCTATCCTTTCGTCGATCCCTGTACCGTTGCCAAAAATTATTCAAGCGTGCATGTTCGCGTGTGTGCATACTACCTTTTAACTTAGCATCTGAAATTAAGAGAGAAAAAGAGAGAGAGAGAGAGAGAAAGCGTACATTTAGAGAGAAAGAGAGAGAAAAAGAAAATCGAGATACCTTTTACGAGCTAACCAATAACGGAAATATTGTGAAAATTTGTTGGTAATATATACGTGTAATGTATATTAATTGTGAGTAATCGGTGCGTGATACGCGCAACCGTTACGATTGTACGAGCGCACAAATCTGCGTTACATTACAACCCATCGATTCATATTCATTTTGTTACTTTCAAGTGTAGCCATAGAAAAGCGAACCCAAATTTGTTTGTAATACCCGTATATATATATATTTACTTGCATCGCATAGCACGATATATTTGCAAGTTCACGGATGGACATTTAAATTCAACACCTATTTTATTTGCATTTACAAGCAATATGTTGTTTGCATACGTTTGATTATACTTAAATTATGTATACGTGAATCATATCGGTCTCGTAAAAATTAATCTCTTAGCAGCAATCTTAGATATATATATATATATTAACTAATTTAAATCTCACTTTTTTTTATGTGCACAAAAGCTTAGAAAAATTTAATTGAAATTTACAAATCCTCCTATATAAAAAAATCCATTTGGACCGCGAAGAACACATTTTTGAGTCAAATGTATCGCATCTATTGTTGCCTCTTTTCCGCGTTGCCGATTAGTTGGTTGAGTTGAGTCGAGTCGAATCAAATCGATAAGATCGAGAGAGTAAAATAATGACAGAAAAGCGATTTTGCCAGTTCATCGTAATGGAGAAAATTAAAAACGTGAGTAAAGTAACGTCACGTGACAGGAAATAGTAGAAAAACAACACATGACTAAAGTAACGTGATTTATATTATATATATCGTGTACGTAATTTATATTATATATAACATTAAATAATATATATTATACATATAATTTACTATATACTTTATATTGCATTATATGTATTATATACATACTACAGTAAAGTCACTGACGTCGGTCGCGTGACCGCGGCGGAGTCACTGACCTCGGCCGCGCGGCCTTGACGGAGTCACTGACCCCGGCCGCGCGGCCTTGACGGGGTCACTGACCTCGGCCGCGCGGCCTTGGTGGGGGGAGGTCACTGACCCCGGCCGCGCGGTCTTGATGGGGGGGAGAGGTCACTGACCCCGGCCGCGCGACGGCGGCAAGATTACTGACTTTGGTCATGTGATTACGGTATATATACAGGGTGTCCCAGAATTGCCGTACAATCTCTCGTAGGCAGGTAGAAGGAGTAAAACTGAGTCGAAAAGTCCTAAACCATTTTTTTCTATTATTTATAATAAAGGAGTAATTATTGAGTAAATCAGGCCAATCAGCGCAGACCTT
>NW_018020676.1:645659-650667 GCF_002006095.1 Pseudomyrmex gracilis | reverse complement strand
TATATATATATATATGTGTGTGTGTGTGTGTGTGTGTGTGTGTAGTATATATAGATATAGAATATTATATATAATATATGTAATATTTTTTTTTACTTTTTTCCCTGTCACGTGACTTTAGTCACATGGTGTTTGTCTACTCTTCCTTGTCACGTGTTGGTTTTTTATTCTCTTCTTTTTCTTTTATTTTTTGAGTTTAATTTTCATGCTTTATTTCTGACATCTCTCATATGTACATCATGTGTATTATATTGTTTGTAAGACGTACATATTAGCTGTGGCGGTAACATGTTAAGTTTACACACTACACGGTAAAATAAAAACAATAATAGCGTGCGCGTAACGCGCGCCTGTGTTGTGCTAGTAAAACAAAAAAATAGAATAATATTTCTGTGACAATGTGTTGCACCGAGAGTTGCTCAAGTTTTCGCAGACGAAAATCAACAACATAATCCGCAAGTAACGTGTAGGAATATTCAAACATCTAAATGTATTTGCACGCGTTGAGGAGAGACCGGAGTGTAGGTAATCTCGTTAATCTTTTACTGCCCCCGCCGACTTGCATGACTTGTGCGACCGCATCTTACGTGCAACTTGTCGCAGCGCCACGAATCACTCTATACAGGGTCAAAAGGTACAAGCAAGTTCATACAAGCGGGGCAGGGATGGTGGCAGGTAAAGTTGGCGAAGTTTAACTTCGGAGAGGATGGAAACACTTCGTCTATGTGACTTTAGGAACGATATGAGAAGGAAGAAAATGCAAGAGTGAGAGAGAGAAAAGTATTTGACAATGTACTGTGCTACATTACGCACTCGACTGCAAGGACTTGTTTACATACGCTGCGGTACGATACGACTGGGACGGAAAAACGACTGAGCGGAAAAACGATTGAGCAGCAGAAAATTAAGAAAAATATGAGATATCCTTATACGAAAAAGATTTCTGCCATTGCATGTGGGGGAATGCGGTATAAATCATCCCTTTTTACTCTCTCGTGCTTTTATCTGGAACGCCACGGCATCTAATATGTTTAATGCGCATTACGATGCCATTCAATATACCATAATGTAGTCCACGTAATATACCGCGGCAGCTACTGCGGGATAATAAGGGCAACGGGCCTGTTATAGTGTAATCTTGCTTTTGCTTAGGTATGGATAATAGTTTTTAAGAGAAAATGTCTCTCAAGTCAGAATTCAAATTTATGACATTCTATATACAGTTAACCTCGGACATGATGAAGTACGTAACGTGTCAGTGAGATAAAGATAACTCTTGATAATTATGTCTTTTGTAAAATGGAATAAAATTACAAAAAAATTTTTTTTTTAATTTCGACACTGAAAAGCGTGGAGAGAGATCGAGATACTCTGTATATATTCAAAATAAAACTGACACATCGAATCGATTTTATCGCGACCGATATTTTGCTCGAGAAATACGTTTAAAACCGAAAAGTCACATTGCCTTTGAAAACAAAAACGTACGACTTCTGGAAATAAAACAGGAATATAATAACTTACGTCCGATGCTTTTTCTCTGCGACATTTTTTTTATGCGAGCTGTTTAGACTTGAGTTTCATTATTACATAGAGGTTGCTCCGTACGTGTCATATGTTTCACAGAGTGGAAAATATTATGCATAAGGGAGCGTGCATAAATAAAGTACGTTTCTTTATCGAGTAGAGGCGAAACTTCGACATTCTTTAAAATATTCACCCGTCACTGGAAACAACGATGACAACCATTCAAACCACGGGGATGGAATATTTTTCTATTTATCCAATATCTCTTCGTCACGTGAATTAACTTTTGCGAACTCGCGCGACGACAAGGAAAACTATAAGTGCAGAGAGAAAGGGACGAATATATCATACAAGTATGTATCGTAAAAAACTTATATTGCAAACAAGAGTTTTTTTTTAACGTTAAAAATAACTGTTTGCGCTTTTAGACACTGTATGAATTTTCAATTTTATATTGTCTCATACTATAGATTTCAATACGCTACGATGAAAAATCGAGAAAATAATAATCCGCAAATTCGTTTTCGTAATTTATTCCCGGTACAAATGAGAAATTAGCGCAATGAATTTACTTTTTCTCCTGTCCTCTCGGCTCGAATGATTTAGCCGCGCAGAAAAAGGAACATAGCAGTAGTCGCGACAGAACGACTTAGCTTTATTTTCTTCCCTTCTCGTTTCAGCAATCTATCACACTCCTTTCTCGCATTTGTTTCTCTCCAGTAGCTTTAACTTTTCTTTTGATTTTATACTCGAACAATTAGAATTATTATGATTAAACTGCTCGTTTGCTTCGTTTGATTTAATCTTCTTCGCTCTCCGGTGCCGAGCCAAATTGCGACCACCTTTCGTTCACAAGAAAATTAAAAAAGTTTGTAACTTGCGTGTACAGTGGTTTTTGTGTACAGCGTTTTTCCTAGTTATTCTTACGTACGAGAAACAATTTTCTTTCTTTTTTGGATTTTTAACTACCGAATAATGAAAAATCTTGAATGAATTAAATAATATTGAAAACATTATCAAAAATCACGTATATATTGTAAGGAAGAATCATTGCAAACGGCGAAATTCGAGTTTTATATGTATTATTTTCTTATATATTCTGTAGATGTGTTATTCTCTTATATTTTCCGTATGTATTATTATTCTTGTATGTTTTCAAAGTTAACGACTGATAATCTCACGATAGACTTGTCTACCTGCGCGATTGTCAAGGTGACAAAATATACGATTCTCACCTTTGCGATGTTTGTTGTTTGCCGGTTGACGACTCAACCGACAATTTTGAAGCAAAGAAAACACGATAACATCGCCGAAAACCGAGGTGATGAGAAAAAGGGCTTGCGGAGCCAGCGAGAGAGAATACGTAGCCGCCGACAAGAACGGATTAAGAGACGCGAGAGATCGAAGCGCGACAGATCAAGTAGAGTCGAACTATTAATTGCTTTCGTGTATCACTTTCTCAAATAAATTAATCAATACACTTTTTCCTTAAAATAAAGTGCGTCAATTTAATTAATATCCCTACAATATATATATAATCACGTATATATATATATATATATGTATATATGTATGAAACGTATTTTCACATCTATCAAGCGTTATTGTTCCCTTTTATCGTAGAGATTGTTGAAAATGCGAGTTGGCAGATCAACAGTTATGAAAGAACGAAACGTCGCGGTTGTATCGGCAAACATATATCATTGCATTGCGATTTCACCTGATGCATTGTGTTTCATTGCTATCGTGATTACACTCGTGACAGAGAGCATTTGACGGTTCGTACAAGCGCTTTGCGCAAAATGGACAACAATGACGTATCGTCACTCGCGTTCAAGTGTGGGAGAGAATCTTTTTCCAATGGACCGGAGATAGTTCAATGTGGGTAACGCGCGATGGCTCTCGGGCGTTCGTTAGAATGTTCAAAGAACGATAATAAACCCAGTCTGGTCCGCTCTAATTACGCCCAGCGGGTATTGCGATTATCGGCGCATCGTGTAACGTTACTGGATTTTAAATAGCCGTTCCCCGGCTTACAAAGCAACCCGAGGTGTAATACCTTCGCTCGTAGTAACGAAGGCAATGAAGATGCTAGAAAAAGCCACACACCCGCGCGTGTTACTCACTTTGCGCGAGTCCTTTAATGTCAGATTCTCTCGGATCAACGCGTCGAAATTTCAAAGTGAAATTTATCTTGCGATTTTTGAACTCCACGACGTGTGGCAGAGGTAAAGTTGGCGAAGTTTAACTTCTGAGAGGATGGGAACACTCTGTCTGTGTGACTTTGGGACAAACTCTTCTGAGTGTTTCGAAAAATCCGACTCCGAGTCGCTTGCTCGAACAACCGAAAATGACGAAAGCGCTATTAACATTCGAGGATGTGTTTTTTTTCGGGTTTAAATCGCGTTAGTGTCGTTTTTGATGAACCGACGTTTCGTGAACATTTCAACTCACTTCGTCAGGGTTTCAAGAGCAGCCTGATACAATATGAGTATGAATATATGAAACGTCGGTATAAAAATGACACTAACGCGATTCAAACCCGAAAAACATCTTCGAATGTTCATACAACACACCGCGAAAGCATCAAATATAAGAAAGCGTTATTACGAAAGATTTTTATAAAGATAAAAACATTCATTTTTTTTTCAACGCGCCATAACGATATTAATGCGAGTCATGAGACCAGTCGACACTTGTTTGCGTAAGTTACGAAAAAGTTAGGGAATGTCTAAAAATAGCGCGAAGAAATAACGAAGCAAGAGAGAGAAGACGAAGCGCGCATTTCCCGTAGGACGATAAATAAAATTACAGAGGTACGAGGTGGAAGAGTAAAAAATGTTGAGTGAAGGAAGCGCACCGATGTCAGAAAGAAACCACCGTGGAAAAAGGGTGACCGCACTTGGTTTTCTTTCCTCGCGAGTCTTTAACCGCCGCGCTTATGAAAGAGAAACATAACGTCCACGCCGAGAAAAGAGACGGTCGGAAGCTGCTCCCCGAAGCTCCTAAGAGCTGATTAAAATCTGAGCGTGCTGATTTAAGAGATCGAGTTAAATTTAACCGCTTCAATTCCCAAGTGATAAGGCGAGGATTTTATTGGGAGAAGGACTTGATGCGCTCTGAAATAAAGCGAGTATTATTTCCACGCAGCAAAAATAAAGTTTTCAGGATATTACGACGTTGTTATGTTAACCCTGTAAATCAATATACGTCAACGGTCATTATTTTTTACAATATTGTCGCAACGGTGTAAAAATTTAAATCTCTGTTCTTGAACGAAATTACGTTTTACTTTTCGGAGAACATTTTTCCGGTGCTAAATTAATATTTATATATAATTACAAAATATAAATGACATTTGCACATGTTTAATACGTGTGCTTAAAAACATTGATTTAAACGAGAGATAAAATAGTATTATGAGAAATAAACTAAACTATATAAATATATATGTATATATACACATATATATTTATATATA
>NW_018020676.1:640347-645440 GCF_002006095.1 Pseudomyrmex gracilis | reverse complement strand
GAACACGATGAAAACTGGAATTGAGGATGATTTAAATAGAAACACGGGTCCTCTCTTTTTAGTTTTACGTTTAAATTTATAGCATTATTAACAACCTTTTAAATCCCATGCAAATTCACGCATGGTTACGATAGTCAGGCGCGCACATTTTTGCGAGACTGAATTACATTGCCTGCATATGTGCGGGCGCACACAAGTGATTCAGTGACGAATTTCACTCTGTGACGAATTTATATACATATGTATATGCGGGTATAAACCCCTTTTGCGCTCGCAGATCCAAAAAATTGTGTTTTGTTTTATCGATACCGCGTGATCAGCTAACGAACTGATTGAGTTTGCTGGTTCTGGATGTAGCAAAAGACAATATTTTTGTTTTGTGAAATAATTCACTTGTTCTCTTCTCTTTCTTCTTTTTTT
Source organism: Pseudomyrmex gracilis (assembly GCF_002006095.1). Lineage (NCBI taxonomy): Eukaryota > Metazoa > Arthropoda > Insecta > Hymenoptera > Formicidae > Pseudomyrmex > Pseudomyrmex gracilis. Next base: position 645,020 of record NW_018020676.1, on the reverse strand, counting down.
CTGCTAAACAATTACAAAAGCTCAAAAAATATAGTCATATCTAAATAAAACCAAAAAACAATTATACTACCTCAGAAATTATTTCGTTCAATTTATTTTTACTCTGTAAAAAAACAAGTTCTACAAAACCTTCGTGTCGTACATCCCGTTTGGATGTCCTTATCTTGAGAAGAACCTAGCACACGTGAGAACTTTGCCGTACGACGTATATAATATCCGTCTGTTCTAACAATGAACAATTCTTAATGGCGTACAGAAAAGAGTATCGCACGTACAGAAAAGTTGAATCTTTCTCGTCGGTTTCTCGTTGCAAAAAATGCAACAAGCAAGGTAATTCGTATGGTCGAAGGAATGAACAGGTTCGAGATGTTGCGAGTGTAGGTAGCGGGTCTTCAACCCCTGTGGGATATGTCGAGCGTGGAATTAGGCACTTTTCCAGAAAAGTAGCTTATCCGACTGGCTGCACGAGTTTAGAGCGCCAGCTAATTACCAGAGCATCCTAACACTTCTCTCTGTTTCTTTCTCTTTTTTCTGTCTGTCTGTCTGTCTCTTTCTGTCTCTTTCTGTCTCTCTCTCTCTCTCTCTCTTTTTCGTTCCCTTTTATCTTTGGCCTTGCTTGTACTATACCGCGCTCGTCTCTTTTATTTCCTTTCAAATTGCTCTCAACCTCGTTTTGAGCGTTTCGGACTTAGAATTTGCCTTTTCCAATCTGCGACTTCGATGTGTGTGATTCTCTTTGTACACACTGTATAATCTCTATTATAACTAGTTATTTTCTCTTTCTTTCTCTCTCTCCCTTTTGATCAGTTTTACAAATCGTACTAGAATACGTTTCTCTTGAAGATGCTACAGACCATTGTGAACGTATCGATGGGACAGTAAATGTGAAAGCGATTACAATTTTAAGCGTACCTTCAAGATATTTACGAAGTACTTAAATGAACATAATGATTGTTTCTCAATCTGCTTGAAATTTTACGTATTGCAGCATTGTTATATACGAAAGTGATAAAAAGAGCACTTAAAACATTTTTAACGACGTCGCAGTCGATTGCATGAGATTTAAATTATATCCGGAAGATTAATCATTATCTCGATCTTTTTTCTTTCTTTTTTTTTCTTTTTTTTTTTTTTTATCGCAGATTCATCGCGAGTAGCGCGATAAGATTTACAGATCGATATGCGGCGGACATCGCACATTTATGTAATATACCACCAGCTTACGGGGCATTTTGTTCTGTTGGGATTTTGTTACCGACAGAAAGTGCTCTCCATCCGCACCGCGTGAAAGCTCCGCGCAACTGAGAAACCGAGTGAAACGAATCGAGAGACGCGGAAACAAATCGGAGATTTCGAAACGAAAGAACACAATGGGCTCGTATATATTGAATTTTGCTCTTTTTTTTTTGTGTGTTTCTTTTTTGAAATATCACTCTAAGCTCCGTCTAAGTGTCGCTTGTATTATACAATACAGAGGTAACGCGATGCCGCGAGAGAGTATTATTTCTTGGCGCTGTAATATAACTCTCGAATGTTCCAGTTAAATGTATCCACGGCGTGCGACGCAATAAAACGGTTCGAGAGAGAAAGGGAACTCCTCCTTTTGTACGAGCCGTTTTCTTTTATATGCCACTGACGGCCGATGACGCCGGAATAAAAACAGCGCATAAAACATGAACCTTCGTTCTCTTTAGAGAAACCGATTCATTGTACCGTGGCGCAATATATATGTAACTCAAAAATTGTTATAAATATTTTACATATATATATATACATATAATATTTATATATATATATTTAAGAAAAGTATCTTTCATCGTACTATGATATTCGCGATATAAAATTTTCTATCCCGGATTTCTCACGCGCGTACTTTGTGCTTCGAATTCTGAAAAACTTCTCGCTTATTTCCGAGTACAATATCGCGACTCGTTTCTTCTCGCATAACTGATTTTCGTCGCGGAAACAATATCAATCCCGGCGTCGTATTTTATTCACGCGCGCAGCCAATAAAAATCCGCGCGACGAGTAGGTATATACGGCGACTCGCGGCAACACCGAGATTGATGACGCCGTAAAAGACTGTCTATCATAATCTCGTCGTTGAATTTCCGGTGCGCCCAGGTTTTGATTCGATTTTGACGCTTGTACGGGCGTGTGAGATACACACGTCTCCGATCTCATATCTCCGCGCTGAAAGCTGAGCGGAACACACCGCACCGAAACGAGGCTCGGCAACGTTCGCGGGAGGCAGAAATGCGAAATTCGAGAAAGCACGCTTCTTAGCATTCTGGTCACGTGTTGGACAATCGACGGCGCGTTTCTATCCAGTTTCACGAAGAAGCTTTCCTCTCTCAATTCTCTTCTTTACGGGGATAGGATTCTTGAACTCTGTGTGCTCTCAAGCGTTTTCAGAGAGAAGACGTCTTTCTCTCTTCGCGTTGTCTTCAAGCGGCTTCGTCGTCGCTCTTGTCACAGATCTCTTACTACTCGCATTCCGGTTCGATAAACGAGTCGACTTGTACGCACGATTTCTCATGATGAGATCTCCGTGTGTACCGAAAGGGAGGGCACGTGGCTGCGAGAACGCTTTGGCAGAAGTTTGGTAGAGGGGTGGAAGAGAAAGTCGGAACATCCGTGGAATTCTCAATTGTGTATTAAATTGGTTCGTGACAGAAGACTATATTGATGCTTTACGCATTTTTCTTCTTATCAATCGATGGTTGTCGAAAAGCTCGCGTATATAATTGAAGAATTTTGAAGAGGGAAATATATATCCCCGCGTGTCGTAAAAAAAAAACTCTCTATAAATAAAAGCGTCAAATAAATAAACCGTCAAACAGTGATCGGATTTATCGGCTAGTATCCGTTTCTCTCTCTCTGTCTCTCTTTCTGCGTGTGTACAATGTAGGTCATTAAAGGAGAACCTCGAAACTTCCGGTGTCGTAGTTTCCGAACCATCGCGGAGAATATCAGGCGGTCGATCTTACCCTTAATTACAAGTCATTGTCCCGAGAAGTACAGGGAGAGTCCGAGTTCCAAGAAACTTGTTTGATCGTCGTGCAGCTGCGAGAGCACGCGTCGTTCGGTCGCAAGGCTATCCGAGTGTACGAAGAGAGCTGCCTCTCGAGTTGCCCGGACTAATGGAACTTCTACTTCGACGCTATAACGCCGCCACCGTTACTTTCCTATCTTCCAATTGATTCCACTCACGTGTCGTTTCCGAGAGAGAGAGTGAGTGAGAGAGAGAGAGAGAGATTGATTGATTGATTTTGCTTTATTATTACGCTCTGGGATAAGATCCCCTCAAGCGTTAAGAACTTTTACAAAATTTAAATAAAAAACAAATAAAATTTATAAAAACAATAAAATTTATAAAAACAAAACAAAAAGAGAAAATATAAAATATAAGAAGAGGAAGAAGAAGTAAATAAGAAATATTAACATAAAATAAACATAAAATTTTTAAACATTAGCGGCTAACAAATATTCAAAAAATTTTCTTTTGAAAGTATAGAGGCGTTCATTGCGTATGTCAACTGGAATTTCATTCCACGTATCTACAGAGTTACAGATAAATGATCGCCTGAAAAAATCTGTACGACATAACGGCAAGATAAGAGTGCCACTAACAGCTCTAGTGCCATAACTTGATTGTGTATCTCTAAAAGAGTACCTCCCATACAAGATCCGAGGTCTTTCAGTTTCAAAAATTTTAAAAAGAAGATTGCCTATAAAATATTTTCTTCTTGTCTTTAATTTGAGCCATTGTAGTTTATGATAATAAGGCGTAATATGCTCAAACCATTTAATGTCATAGATAAATCTAACGCAATTATTAAAGGCTCTTTGAAGTCGTAGATTGTCAGCTTCCGTTAAATCAGTCAATAAGACACTGCAGTAAACGAAGATTGGAAATATTAAAGCAGTTACCAATCTGATCCGTACACAAGACGAAAAAAGGTTTTTAAATGTCTTTAACCGATAGAGCGCAGCATTAGCGCGCGAGATTATGCCAGTAACATGAGCATCCCAGGATAGTGTATTTGCTAAAGTGACACCAAGATACTTAACGGTTTTACTCCAGGGAATTTTAGCCCCATCTACCATGATGCTCGATATGGAGTGTGAATCAATATTATTAACAAATCTCGCTGTGCCAAAGATGATAGCAGAGGTTTTTCCGGCATTTAAACGTAGTTCGTTTTTTGAGGTCCAATCCACTACTCTTCTTATGTCCGCGTTGATTTTTTCCAACGCCTCATTAAGCGAGGACGGCGTAGTATGTAGATAGATGAGCAAGTCATCTGCATAGTAGTTATAACTGCAGTGCTTCAAAGTTTTGCAGAAATCCGATACATATAATGTAAAAAGAAGAGGTCCGAGGACAGACCCCTGCGGCACACCTTTAATTATGGGTAGCTTTCCAGACAGCGAATTATTATATGAATCTCGAACAGCCTGTGTCCTCCCAATGAGATAGGAACACATCCATCGAAGCACAGAGTTAGAAAAATTCATCGTGATTAATTTGTCAATTAACAAATAATGATTAACGTTGTCGAATGCTTTCGAAAAGTCAAAAAATACAGAGATGGTAACTTTCCTTTGGTCAGCAGCCTCTCTCACATCATCAAGAACTCGAATAAGTGCAGTCTCAGTAGAGTATCCAC
>NW_018020676.1:627267-635967 GCF_002006095.1 Pseudomyrmex gracilis | reverse complement strand
TTCCTTTGGTCAGCAGCCTCTCTCACATCATCAAGAACTCGAATAAGTGCAGTCTCAGTAGAGTATCCACGTCTATAGGCATTCTGAAAAGGATCTAGTAAGTTTCTTTCCTCGAGATAGTCAAGCATCTGATGTGCAGCAATACGTTCGAGAGCCTTGGAGAGCACACAAAGCAGCGAAATTGGTCTATAATGTTGTAATTCAGTAGGAGCTCTTATTTTAGGTATTGGATTGACTATTGCAATATATATTATACCCATATAACGGATTTATTATCTTCTCGTATCTACTCGTTCCAATTGCTCTGAAATCCCTCTGCGTGTAGATATGCACGCTTGCAAAGAGAGCGCGTACACGAATATAGTTTTTTGCAAAGAGCAATCGACGGTGTATCTTAATCACGAGGAGAGCGTACGTAAAAAGCGTTTTTGAAAATTTACAGCCGAGCTGTTTTAGGAACTTCCACGTGATTCCGCTCACGTGCCATACAGTGGCTTATGAAGACGTCTATAAATACCTACTCAAAAGGAAAAAAAGGTTTGACGGAGAGATATATCTTCTTATTTCCACCGGAAAATAAGTGATCTATTTAGTTCGTTCTCATACGGTCACTTATCTATCGTTCGAATTGACGTAAAAACTCGCGTTTTCGTAAAAACAAGAAAAAAAAACAAAAAAAGACAGTTTTCACAAAGAGCATGAGAAATTTGAAATTTAATGACTCGGTCGATCTTTTTGCAACGGTTATCAAAGCGTGCGAGACACTTGCGAGTGCATGTCGCGCGCGTTGCACGATGAAGGGTTTCCGTTGCACGGACCACCGAGCGTTAGCGTTTGCGCCTAATGGAACTCGAGCTTGGCGCCGGTACAGAGCCTCATCCGTATCTCTCCAATCGATTCTACTCACGGCTCTATGCCGGAACAGATTGCGCGCTTCCCCGTATCTACAGGTGCGATGAAAAACGACGGCCTGTTTTCCGTTCGCATCTTTGCATCTGGCCCTTTTATCGCGAGCATCAGTCATGCGCACAATTCTCGAGATCCTTGTGTTCCAGTATCTTCTGATTTTCTCTCATCGTTTTCGTTACGATAATGTATTTTCAAAAAAAAAAAAAAAAAAAAAAAAAATACAAACGTATTATTTTGTGACTAAATCTCGAGATTTACGAAGAAATATTGTACATGAAAAAATTACTTTTTCTTTTTTTTTGTAAATCTTTGAGATTTTCTAAGATTTAGATCACGGAAATAAAATAAATAAAAAAATAAGTAGATTGTTTATGATTGTGTAAGAACTACCAGCAGTAATATCCGAGCATCTTCTTACACTTTTTTTTGCTCGTCTCGTTATCCTCGCAGCTCTTTTCTTTCAATCTCTTATTTGCCCGTCGCGAGCATCTTTGTTCCTTTTAGCTCTTTCCTTCGACTATCACGTTCGTCGTCCTTTCATTCTTTCCCTCTTCTCCGTCTCGCTGATAGATATCACGTCGAGTTCGACATTATTCTCGAAATGAAGATCGCTCATGATTCCTCATAGTCCATTTCGATTACACGAGAGACTCTTAAGTGTAATCTTTTTTCTTTTTAGTTATTTGACGCAAAAAATACGTGGAAGAGAATGTTTTTTTTTTTTTTTTTTTTTCATAATATTCAATGTGGCAACATAAATTTTTAAATAGGCGGATACAGAGAAAAGAAATGATGCGCGAGCATACACGAGTACGTGCTTATATTATCATCACCGTTTTTATTGCGCTGTACTTTTTCCCGTTTTAATGGTTCGCCACTTAACATTACCACGCGACTTTGTCGAGGACCTGGAATTCCATAATTCCTGAGAATCCAAGGAATTTCGGGGAAAGACGAAGTAGAATAGGTCAGCTTCTGGAAAGTCCGCGACAACGATGTTTCGAGACCTCTTCTCTCTCTTTCTTCACACTCTTTCCATTCCGTTTCATTGCCGTTCTTTTCTTCTTTTCTTCTTCTGGCTCCTATACCATCCTCTTATGGCCTCCGTTTCCTTTTCTAGACTCTCACCTTCACGTTCTCTTCGTCTTCCATTTTTCGGTACTACTACACTCGTTCATCTCACGAAGGTTCGTAACGGATAATAACCTCTTCTCGAGGTCGTCCGAGACTTTCCGCGAGCGTGTCTCCAGCAGAAATAAGACGCGACTTCTTCGTACCGTGGGGCAATTGCTTTTACTTCTAGTCTCTCCGGAGAATTCTTCTAGTCTCTTTGTGGTTCTTCGTCGTCCATTTGCGTGTGTCTGTGTCTGTGTGTGCGCGCGCGCGCGAGCACGACGGCAATATGTATTCGTTTTTTTTTTTACAGTAGGAATATTCACGATCACAAGCGTGCAAAAATACAATGAGCGAGGATAAAATCTTGTTATCGCAGAGCTCGAGTTTGTTATTTTATACGGCGCTCACAAACGCGAAAATGTCAAAGCGAAGATCTTCGTGGCGAATTTCTGCCGCGCCGGTAGAGCTTTTGCGTTCGGAATTGTATTTGTTATAGTCGCGTTTGTGACAACACCAGAGCTTTGACGGTGTGTTTTCGAGATTGCAACGAGCCGGTGATGAGTTTAACGGTTTCTTTTTGAAGGATTCCGAATGTCCTGTCCGATGCTACGGGGGGTCGGAGATAACCTTGCATGACACTTCACTATCTTCACCGGTCTCTGGGGACGCGACACACACGGATAAACTTTGAACTTTCTTGAATGAAACTACGGACGTCTGGATATAATCTAAGATCGATCGTTGTGAGAGCACTGACCCAATTCACTCCGTCGGCGCTTTCTTATGATGAAAGCAGGCCGGACGTCGTCCTGGGACACGGGCCTCCTACGCGAGACGAGATAGTTTTGACGGCTGATACTCACTCGCAGCGTTCTCACACACACACACACACGCACACACATATACACAAATAGATAAGGTCTGGTATGTTTGGCGTGGCATTATGGTTTTTTTTTTCTCGTCCGCGATCCATTTTGGAGTGGCCTCTGGCAAGGAGCTAGCTTACGTCGTGAGGAAAAGTGTATTCACTTGATCCTTTGTTCAATAAAAAATTGTAATCATAAACGCTTTTGTTAATAGTTAGGTCACTATAAAAATATTATGATTGTACAATAATGCAAAAATACTTGAGAATTTTTAAAGGTCCCTGTTTTTGCTCATTGCCTTCGATTTACCTACAGTACGCATTTTACTAGCTACGTAGTTCGATGTAGTTTTATTATATTTTGACATGTAAGGTAAAAAGAGAGAGACAACTTCGCACTTGTGCTCTTTTCTTTTATCCGCGACATCACTTTGATTTTCTGCCCCATTTTCTCTCGCATCCTTACATTATTCTCTCGCTTTCTAATCGTAATATCACTTATTCTCGTATTAGTTAATATTAATTACTCACAATATGTATCAATTATTCATATCAACATTCAGCTTCAGATAATGTCGCAAAATCGCAGTTTGCAGTTTTTCGTTTAAAGTTTTACTCAGGCAATACACGCAATGGAAAGGCAAAAATAAATAAAAAACAAAACATCTTGTATGGATATAACCGTTTCGATAGGTACAACACACATGCTACTTATGTACACAAAAGTGTATGTACTCTGTTCTCGCGCTGCGTTTCCAGAACACGCTGTAGTCGTCGTTTGACCGGTTGAATATTTTCGTCACGTACGGCGCAAGTAACACGTCCCGACGTTGTTCAAGAAATGAAAACCATAAATTTCAGAAATCTCTATTTTTAGTGCAGATGGCGACTTCGTCAAAATTGACTCAGTGCTTGTATCGCGTGCTTGATGATTGTATGATTATATCTCGAAAATCATCGATCCGTCGCGCGGTAATATATTATATTATTTTAAATATTATTTATTAATGAACGATACCGAGCACGTTTGACGCGATTGTGCGGTTATTCGTTTGGAACATGGCTTAAATGTGAGTTTACGTTAACGGATTTAACAAAAATGTATCAGAAAAAATAGAACAAACGTGTTACACAATCGACAGAATTTATGCAGGATTTGTTAGCTGCATTATAAACGGCTTCTGCCGTTGAATTGATCTTTTTTTTTTACATTATATTATCGAACAATTAAATTGACAGAGGATTATTACAGAATGTTGACCATGATGTTGACAATGATTTGATTACCGTATTTGTTACAAGAAGTAATTCATCATTTATTTCCGAACAAGTCATTTATACGCAGTATACGTCGCACATTATTCTCGTGCGCTGCGCAATTTAAAGCAAATTAAACAGAAAATTAAATCACCAAGCACAATATATCGCGATGCATATTAACGAATAATAAATTTGTAATCGACGTCCTTCAATACACATGTGTACGCATATCGGCAAGTAGCAATATGTTGTTTTACAAATGTGTTTAATAACACACAGTGTGAATTTTTAGCATCAAGTTGCAACAATTTACAAGGTTGCAACGTGCGTTGCCGGGAGTGTGGAAAAGAGAGCGAAATGCCATAGATTAGTTGCGATGAGGTGCTGGCTGCTCGATGTAATTTATTATTAACGCAAATACGCGTGCGCGTGACATCGATCGGTCGTATGATCCGATACGTCTAAAACCAGATTTATAAAGCAGAATTTTCATTCAATTATCGATATCCGGCCAATTAAAAGCGCTCATCCTATAATTTTCATATAATTGATACATATACGTATGTTAATTCTCTAAGATAAGATAAAATTATGCACTGCAAAAAATTACGTTCAAGAGCTACCTCGCGCAAAAGTTGCGCAAGTAGCGCTTGTGCAACTCACACACATCCGGAAGTAATTACAATATCTCTCTTGCGCAATTTTAAATATGTATAATTTATCTTTGCTGTCAGTATACAAGCCGCCTTGCAATATTTAACATAACATTACAAATACACTCTTTATGAAGATAATAATACCACTGCTAGACAGATAATAATATATCACGCTCAACATCGTACTTTAACTCTTCGCGGACAGATCTCAAAAATGACCTACGACTCACGCGACTTTGAAATCGAATATCTCTGAAGAAAAATCAATATTTTTTCAATTTTGTTTTTTTAAAATCAAAAGTTTGAACAATTCTGCGTCGATAAAAAAAAAAAAAAAAAAAATACAAATTGAAAAAATCTCTAGTAGTTTCAAAGATACGAGCGTTTTGGAAAAAAAACCTAATTTTTACTAGAAACGCCGATGCGCAAGTTTTGAATGGGTCTGGGAGATCCGTGTCTGGCCCTAAGGGATTAATCGCCGTGAAAACGAGAAGATTCGCATAAGTTCCGTTCTGCTTTCTATTTCGAGTATTTTTGAAGAGACAGAAGGTAGACGAGGAGTAGCCCCGTTATTTGTCCTCGTCAGGGGTACGCTCGGTCGACAGTGTGCGTTCTGACCGAGAAAGATGGAGAACATCGGGTTGAAAACGAGACAAGGTTTCCTTTCCAATTTCAAACTATTTCATATTCAGAACTCGCTCGTATGATATTCAGCGGCGAGACATTAGCATGTAAAGGGTGTAGCAAAGAACGAAAAGTGGCAGGGCGCGAAGAAAAAGACAAGAGATAGATGCAGCAGTGGCAACCAGCCATCCGTAGTCGTAATAATCCTATTAGAATGTGGCTAGAGTCAACGGCTGCACATTGCGGAGGTCAGAGACCTTCCGATGCGTTGACCGTGCAATAAATAACAGGTGCAAAATTGTATACGAAATTTTTGATTAAAGAGGTAAGCATATTCTCTCTCTCTCTCTCTCTCTCTCTCTCTCTCTCTCTCTCTCTCTCTCTCTCTCTTTCGAAGACCAGAAAGCAGCTGAAGCTTTTGTTGGTTCATCGACAACGGAAATGTATCGATTGTTTCCCGCGCGATTGACTTTTATTGCGCGTAGATAAAATTTTGCCGTCGAGATTTCCACTAGGACGCACAAGCTCATAAATCGGTATTTATCCCGTCGCGCGTTAATTCGACTATCTCTATTGTATCGATTTTCTACAAATTACGTGTTTTCGAACTCATATTCACAAAACTTGCGGTAACTGATTTTAGTTGTAACTGCACATAGAATCAAATACGCGACATATTAGTAATATTGCACATGTTTGCGCATGTAATATGAAAGTCCTTCATTGATTCATTCGAAACTGAATTAGAACACGTGTGTTTAGACACACGTGAATAACATCGATAAAGCAAAATTAAGATTTTATGTGTGTGTGTGTGTGTGTGTGTGAGAGAGAGAGAGAGAGAGAGAGAGAGAGAGAGAAAGAAAAAGAGACCGAAACATATAGGTGAATGTGTTTAAAAAAAAATTGTCTGAAAGCAAAAATGAGTCGATCTCGGTAAGAGAGACAAAGACAAAAAAGAGAGACCAATTAATCCGGTGGGACACGATGCAATCGGAAATGTCGAGCGGTGACAAACGCTAACCATGAAAGAGGTTTCACCTTCTCCGATTTTAAATTGGCGGGCGGAATTGACGGTTCAGTTTGATGAAAGCGATAATTTTTACAATCGGTGAAATATTGTTACATTGAGAATAAAAGTGAATCGATCAATTGAATTGTGCTACCAATGACTTATAGATATCAAGTTTATTGAGATAAATAACATTAATCTATTTGCAAGTTGTTATATGTATTTTAATAATTACACAATAGAACTAATCTCTGAACGTTTATAAATATATGATATATATATTTATATAAAATAAAGTGTACAATTAATTTATTTTTTAATAAATTTTAAGCTTGTAAAAGTTTACAACTGGCAGATAGTTTGACGCAAGTCAATGTGCTGGATATACGTGCAACTATATTTTTAAACGTGTAAATTAATATGTTTGAAAATTTGATTTCAATCCAAAAATTCATCTAAGACGCTTTATATTCGCATCTCCGTTATATAAATTACCCATTTCACGTTCCTATAAAGTTTAAAAAATCCATGAGGAAATGACGCTTTGACTAGAAGTCGAACTCGGCCTTTTCGTATTCCGTGCAGTCTCCTTATCAATTCTAGAATAACTTACTTTCTGTTGAATCAAGTAATCGCGAGAGAAAGAGAAAGAAAAAGAAAGACACGTATTGATATTGCTAAACGTATGACGCACGCTTTTGACGCACGCGCATTTATCATTCGTGTCACGTGAAGAAATGTTGCATCTTTTTTTCAAAACGTGAAAGTTGCGCTTTTTAGATGCGTGCATATTCCCAGTTAGTTTTCCACGAGCGAATTCGACACTCGTCACACAACGAAGCGAAGCAAATCCATCGTGAAACTTGCTCCGTCGCGCGCTCCTCTACATACTAATATCTGTCCACTGAATATCAAGGCGACACGCTCGAATATTAAATCGTGAAACTCCAGGGACAAATTCGAGCACGATGAGTTCTCTCGTTCTCGCGAGATTCTTGCTGATGGTGAGGGATAGAACAACTGGAAGATAGATATCAAGCTGACAGAGATCCGAGAGACTGTACTGAACTAGAAACTAATTGCTAGTTTGTATATAGCTATAACAATTAAGCGTATCATTTACTTACTACGAACGATGCGTATCAAAGCGACGTAACTTTTGTTGCTGTGCACAATTTGTATCATCGGTTTGGATTCAAATGTTTGTACATTTTTATGCGATCGACTTGTTTTAAAATTTGTTATGTTTGTTCATTTAGAGAAATTTGTTCAAAATTTCGCCAAACGAAACGTTTAGCCAGTTGATTTAAGCGGGTGAATTCACGTAGTGAATTCACGTACATGAGCTTGTGAGAAAGTTTAGGATGATTTTCTATTGTTAGAGACAGCAATTTTGCGCATTCCGCGAACTTACCTCGCGCATCCGTAGTAACACGATGATAAATTGTGGTTGATAGAAATGTTACTGAAACTACTGTTGCTAAATCTACTTATCTATCTTAATTCTCTACGATCGCTCATTTCGCAGTTTAACGCGTAGATGATTATTAATCCTTTTGAGATCGTTTGTCCGTATGTCAGATATTCTCACATGTGAAATACGTCTTAAACTAATATAGTCTTAATTTAATTACAAGCAATTAATTTCATTTTTTGTAAGTTTTAATTTAACAATACGTAGCACTAAATATCAAAATATAGCGCTACAATAAATTGCAAATTTTTCTCAAACAAACGGAGCAATTCAACGATCGTCAAAGCACAACTTGCGTATGCACAGTGCAGCGAGATTGTGACGCAGGCAATATTCTCGGAATATTTTTATTGTATCGTCACAATTTGCAGAAATATGAAATAGAATATGAGAAAGAGAGAGAAAGAGAGAAAGAGAGAGAGAGAGAGAGAGAAAAAAGGCGTGAAAAGGAAGATATGATTTAGATGTGAGAGAAAGATAAATATAGCTAACGAGAAATAAAAAACTTGAGAGAGGAAGAAAGAGAGAGGAAAGCAAACTGCAGCGTATCCTCCGAATAAAAGGAAAGGAAAACAGCGCGAAAATTCAATGTACGCTCGTTGAGTCGAATGTGGCGAACGAAGCGGAAAATAAAGTCATGGAGGCGATGTGTCCTGCCGATGATAATAATATGCATCCTAGAAAATTACATTCTCTCGTTATTTCGCAGAGCGGCTAAATGTCGCACGAGAGAGAGAGAGAGAGAGAGAGAGAGAGAGAGAGAGAGAGAGAGAGAGAGAGAGAG
>NW_018020676.1:610349-627242 GCF_002006095.1 Pseudomyrmex gracilis | reverse complement strand
AGAGAGAGAGAGAGAGAGAGAGAGAAAGAGAGAGAGAGAGAGAAAGAGAGAGAGAGAGAGAAAGAGAGAGAGAGAGAGAGAACCGAATGGTGTCTGAGTGCGAGATAGTAGGGAAGAAGCTCGGAAGCGGATGTGCAACCAAGTGGCGGCAGCTGGAAATTACGGATGTATTTGTGAATGCGCATTTGGCGCGACGATCTTGGTCTTTTGCAGCACGAAAAAGAATTCGAAATAGGCGAGTCCGTTAAGACCAAAACCGCGCTCGAATATTGCTTACAAAAAAATTTCTGTTTACCCATAAAAGAGACAAATTATATATATATATATATGTACGCACATATATTTGAATTTATATTTACACACACGTTTGCTGATGTAACTTTAATAAATTAAAATACAATACCTTGTTGGAATTCGTGAAATTTCGCACAAAATATTTTCCGCGCTTGCGCTATTCGGCAAAGAGTGAGTTGATAGAGAAAAGTTTTGCTATTTGGCAATACTATCGTAAACATTGTGGATTCGTTTTGAAAATCCCGTGAGTAGAAAAGTCGGTCAGCGGATTGAATTTCGTTGCCAAATGTGTCAGTGTTCTCGGATAACGTGTTTGAGATCGTATTGCAGAAACTGCGCCGAGAAAATGTTATTTTTCTTGGAATATAAACTATATAAAATATGTGACAAACTTAAGTATATTAAAATACATGGAAGATGTGTGCGTGTGTGTATTTATACACACACAAAAGTGTAATACGTATAAAATAAATCGGAGCCACGTAATTACACGTAAAGTGACGACAAACATTCCCGTACAAAATTGATGAGAAAAAAAAAGCAAGCTTCACGTCTCTCTTCTCGAACTGATCGTTAATCCGGAACTTTCACAAATTGAAAGAAAAAGCTTTCACACCGACCTGAAAGAGTTCTTTGGATTCTGCCGTGCTGCCCAAAGAAAGGGAATAGATTATGCTAGACTTTCCTGGCAATTTGTATACGCATACTGAATGAATCGCGGTCATTAAGAGTCGTTACGAATCGAAGAGAGAGAAAAAGAGAGAGAGAAGAGAGAGAGAAGAGAGAGAGAGAGGGAGAGAGAGAGAGAGAAGAGAGAAAGACAGAGAGAGAGAGAGAGAGAGAGAGAGACAGAAAGCGAGATCGTTTTGTGAACTCAGATTATAGATGACCCTTCTCAAGTCGACGAGATTTTGCAACTTCGCAAGTACCCTCTTCTCGTTAATCATGGGCAATACTTGTCAATAGGAAGTTTAGGAAGGCAACTGGGCGTAGTTAGAATATTCGCCGCTTTGTTACTCGATGAAGGGTTTTTAAGATAAAACTATAAAGTGATCGTCTTGCCGAGAAGTCGCCTTTGAGCGGGTGCGAATTTTATTCACGAATAGATTCAATTAGCGGGAGGAGATTGAGGCAAGAGGCATCATCGTGAAAAGTTCGTCTGACTAATCGTGACAAGTGAGTCGCTTATTCAAGTGGAGAGGTATAATCTATCTCAGGATTTCGATAGGAAATTATATGTCGAGATAGGAAATTATATGATGCAAAGGAACTTAAATGTTTTTTTAATGCGTCGCCTTTGTGCAGGCAATAATTCCTTTAACAAACGACGGACAACGTCTTCTTTTTTAACTTGGTCTAAGTAAATGTTGACGAAATATATTGCATGAAATCGGAAAGTTCGTTAGTTCGAATTTTTTATTCTTGTTTACGTTCCCTTTTCACGACGAAATTTCTATTTTATTCTGAATCTTTCAGTAAAAAAAAAAAAAAAAGCGTGCGGAATTAATAGCAGCCAATGATAACAGATGAAGAAGAAATCTTTGCGCAGAGCTCTCAGAAAGATGATTACCGCAAACGCCATCTTTTTCGAAAAAAACTGGGACGTTAATGGATCTGAAGTATAATGGTATTTTCCGCCATTCCCTCAAATCTTTGCAAAAGTGTGTTAATAGTGACATTGAAAGAGATAAGAATTAAAAAGCAGAAGGACACGTAAAAATTTAAATCGCATATTAATCGCTTCTATTGATTGCGGATGCTAACGGCTTTCCCAACTTTTATCCCTTTCAACACAAACAAGTTTCGATAGGTTGCGTAACAGAATAAATTAATCTCATCGAGAAAAGAAATTTTCCCGCGCAATTTATATCACGGTAATTATTGTCTGCGAATCGTATGTTACACGCTTTTGTACAATTTAATGGAACTTAAGTTGGCGCTCCTCTCTCTCGAGTGGAATTTCCTGCGAGCGATTAGTACAAAACGGAGCGTGGAATATTAATTGACATCGAAATGGCAGATTCGCTCGATTTAACATCGACGAAATTTCATGCCCGCGCGGATTTCACGTAGAAACTCCTGTCCGTCGCGTTGCCCCCGCTACGAAACTAACGACGTTAATGGACGTTAAACGTAATGGAGGGCTAATTATAACGACGTAGTGGGTTATATTTTTCCGTCGTTCCTGTACAGTCCAGGATATGGCGGTTACACCGAGGCGGCGCCATAAACTCGCAACGTAATGGCGTACCGCGTTCGAGTTAAGCACTGCACTACGCCGCACCTGTGTACGCATAGCGCGGGGTGGCGGGGCGGGAGAGAGAAGGCTGGCTGTGTACACCGCGTCCGGCATTGGCGCGTTGACCGCTTATTCTCGTTTTTTTATTTATTTATTTTTTAACATGTCTCGACAATTTTGATTTTACCTTGCGCTGCCGTATGCGCAATTGCACTTTTCTCTGTGTCCCGCATTTTACGCCGCGATCCGCAGCGTCAATACAACGCTACGCGCTCTTGGAAAGCTTCCAAACTCGCTCGGCGCTGCATACCTACTTCCCTCCCTCCGCTCTCTCACCGGTTAATTCCAATTTATAGTTTACCGCATAAAACCGCATGTAAATGTATGCGAGCTCTTAAGTTGCGTCCTTGGGGCTCGCTAAGTTCTTTTTATGAATAATATGCCCGGATTCTTTATACGTGTGCGCAGCGCTCGCGCTGAATGATTATATTCAATTCCTTAGCGGATTGTTAATTGATCCGATTATCTTTTTTCTTGTTATATCACTAATGACGACGAATGTCACTGCGATGAAGTAATGATGATATACGAGTTCGGTTTTTATTATTATCTATCGCACCGCGCAATAATTCCTATTCATTCAATATCAATATTTCACGCACATTGATTTGTCCCTGATCTCTGATTCTTTTGTGATCTAAATTTAACGAATCTTTGCAATTATTATATATATGTATATATACACGTACAAAAAAACAGGCACACTTGCGCGCGCGCACGTGATTTTCTTCTCGTCTTCGCTTATTAAAAATAATTTCTGCGTAAAATAATTTTTGTGCAATTCATTATTTATAAGTGCATTATTTTTATTCATATAACAGAATTTTAATAACACATCATCATTTGTTGTTACATACATGTTCTCGAATTAATTATTGTGTAACGACGTGCTTCTTCCACGTGATGTTGCGCGAGTGCTGTCAATAGGGTGACTATGAGAAAGATAAGTCACGATATGACGAAGGGATGGCGCGGTTATTAGCCATGTTATTGCACGCCTTGGCATTTTCACCGTGTAGCTCGTTGCCGCGCGCTCTCGATAATGGACGGACACTACGACGCATACTATGCGTTGCAGTGCATAATTTACGCGCAAGCCACGACGATATTCGGTTAGATGCCTTTCTACAGGTCGGGGCATACTCGCGGATAACCCTTCAGGAATTTCTAATCGAACGTAGTTGCTGTTAACACGATATACTGACGTGAATTCGCAAGCATCTGATCTATAGCGCCTTGCTAATTATCTATCGTATACAAACACATTCCAAGTATTGTAGTACATACTTGCGCGTGAGAAACTAGATTTTACCGAGACAATTTTTGTCGCCGAGATTATCCTTATGAAAGTTTTATTGCTTGTTGCTCGTGTGAAATTGTTAGGAAATAACCGTGAGCACTTATCGTTTTCTCCCCTCGGCTTTCGTCGAATGCGTTTTCAAGTAATTGCGTTACTAGAGTTTTAGACATAGGATGTGTGAGTATTAGGTGTTATTTCCCATGTACGTAATTCGCGCTTTCGAATTCGGGTTGCAATCTCTCTGGTTAGCGGATTATGGACGAAGTTTCTAGTCTTTCCCTATGCAATCATGTCCGTCTGGACGACATTCAGATCCGCTCGTTTAACTCGCTCGATTCCACCCCTGGCCCGGGCAATTCGACGTGACACTCGCACGAGAGAACTACGTCTCTCTAGGGGGAAATGGTAAGCTAAACTAACGGCGAACGCTGATGTGCAAGACCGATACCGGATACGGTGACCTCGGGTGCGTGGAACGTCGGGCCATTCGAATAACTATACGCGCGTGGATACGCGCATTAGCGACGCCAGCAATTAAGGTAATGGCCGGATAATCGTCGCGGTCGATTGCGAGGAGGAATTTTCGATTCATGCCGCGCGACACGTCGTTTGCGTTATACATGGAATAACGACAAAGCGAATGGAAAGAGAGAGAAAAAGAGAGAGAAAAAGAGAGAGAGAGAGAGAGAGAGAGAGAGAAAGAAAAAAAACGCGTGCGTCTACAGTTTAGTTTAATATTGTAGTAATGACGACGAATGATTGAGCTGACTGTTCAAATTTTTGACAAGAGCGCGTGCGTTGCATCGCGCCTGTTACATTGTCACACGCACTCGAACTACGTGATATATAACATGTATATTTTAATCGAACTGCCTATAATAAATTATGACTTTATAATTTGTTTTGCATAGATACGCACTATGATGATAGTGAATTAATGATACGATAATCACTGACGGTTGTAGGATTGTATATATATATATATATGCGGAAACAAAAATATGCATGTAGAATATACATATAGAATATACATCGAATCGCGGCAATTGTACGCTTATGGCAAATATATGTACGCAATTAAAACGTACGTATTGAAAACACACAGCAATGCAGGCGAATATATTAGCAGAAAAAGTAATCAACTTGCTATTTATGTGTGTACTTGTGTGTGTGTGTACACTATAAGAAAGATAATTATTTTTATTCCACGATACGTTTTACAGAAATATATGCGTGCTTATTTTCATAATATTATTAGCATTATTGATGAAGATATTTTTTAATGCATAAAATTGTCTCGTGTATTTATCTATGACAATAGAGGACATTAAAAGTACAAAGAAACGCAATTATCTTGCGGCAATTAATCACACTCAGTGTTCCGTGTTGTTGCCATCCTCATCACACATTAATCTAAGTATACTGATATTAATCAGTTCAAACATCAGTGTAGTTAACCGTTGCATGTGGTAATCGAAATGTTACGTTGAGTAATTAACGGCAGGCTCAGATATAATCAATCATGCGTCGTTCGTAAAGTGGCAGAAATATACGTGAACAAAGTGATTGAGAAAGACAAGCTTGTAAATATTTATTGTGTACATAAATTATATGTATATTTTTTGCACGCATAAGTATATATCGCGTATATTTTATATATGTACACATATAAACATACACATATGCGGAAAGTAATTAAATTAGTAAAAAAATCGAGAACTAAGATATAGCTAAAGAGTTGAACACGCACATGTTTTGTTACCTAAAGAACAAACATTTAAATTAATTCTTAATGACCATTCGTATATTTTTTATTTGAAAAAAGACAAATTAAAGAAAGCATGTACGTGTATGTATAAATATTGCTTGGTATATTACACACACGGGTGAAAAACACAACAGACTCCGCAGACATTCAAATATTTTCATCATTTAATTTCTACTCGTATATGTTTTGCAAATTTGCAAGTCACAATATGCTAATTTTGCATCGTGAAGTTTAATAGAATTTTTTGTTCTACAACAAAGTTATATGTCGCGTACCTTTTTATATTATCTTACTACCATTCGTTACCACAGCTCATTTTTACTTGGCGTTATCGCAGCTGCACCAATTTACGTCACTCCAAACGATAATTTGCGCGTGGCGTGCGCGTGGTACCTGATTAGTCGCTTTCGCATTGATTATCGGACATAAACGGGTGTATGAAATTTCGATCACGTAGATGCGCATCTGTATGCACCAGGCCGTTTGTACATATGAACATTAGCAACCTAACGAAAATTTACGTAGCACATGATGCGCAAATATGACGGTCCTCGGGTAAAAGCAAATGCTAATCAAATATATTTCAAATTTTACTCACTGCATGCTGAATACTGTAGAACTTCCTGGAACGTCCTTCAGTGGTACATAGTGAAATGCAATTTATTTATTCAACTGCAACAAACATAAAACATTATTATATAAAGTTTTTACATATTTTATATTAGTACGCTCGACAATTATTATACGAATAAATCTTCATATATGCGTACGTGTGTGTGTATAAAGATTTTATTCATTTTAATGAATAAAAATCAGAATAAGAAAAAACTCAAGCAGTAGTGACTGAATCGAATAACTTTTTTTCTGAACGACTGCTTTTTTATAATTGTCTGAGCTACAGGCCTTATGATTTTCCGCACTCATGATTTTCCGTTTTTCTACAAATTCAACCAATCTGAAAAACATTCTCTTCATTATACTCCCATCCGATAAAAACTAAATTCACGTAAAATTGAATTATAGATACAAACTATTTGGCACGAAAACTAGACCAGAATTCAAACCTATATTTTTCGCTTTCCGAGCTCTTAAACACCGAGCCGTTTACGAAGCTTTATGCATTTTGTGTAAAAACTACGGTAAATAACTTATTTGTTATTTTAGTAATTACTTGAGTACACATTAGTAATTACTCTAGTGCACATTAGTAATTGCTCTCTAGTTGCGAGTGTGCTGGGTCATTAAGTATGAAACTTGATACCTGACAAATATACATATTACACACACATAAAATATGTAATACATATAACATATTTACACATACGTAAAATATATACAAATATAACATATTTTTATTGTATACGCACTACTTTTATTATTTATACAAGCTACTGTTCGTTAATGTTCAAACGGTTATAAAAGAACCACAAAGTTGTTCAGAGAAAAGTTGTTTGATTCAGTCACCAGTGCCGTGTTTCTACTCTGATTGTCTTTCAACATATAAATACATCTTTTGTCGTGTATTAAAAAATTTTTTTTTATAGAAAAATAGAAACAACGGTTAAATTGTTAAAATTTATGAACACACGAGAAGAAAGATAAAACTGCTTTAGTCGTTACTTTACTGAAAAACATCGATCGTGTAATATAAATTAATGTCACTCATAGTAACTTTTAAAGTATTTTCGAGCAAAAATTATTGACAGGTTCAAGCTACGTGCATTCTCTTCTCTTATACATTGATACAATATAGCTATAAATGTCTATATCGTTCAATATTTCTTTCTATTACTTCAATATATATGTAGGATGATTCTAAGTGCGAAAAATTTTAGGAAACGATTCTTTGTCGGAAACAATTAAAGACAGTCTTTTATATAAACATGTTACTATTAAATACATATATATATATATATATATATATATATATATATATATGTGTGTTATATGTATATACTTTTATATCTCTTTTGAAAAAGTTATACTCTTCCAAAGAATAAGGTGAAAATTAGATTTTTATTTTTCTCTCAAAGTTTGAACAAGTTAAAGAAAATAAAATTTTGTAACATTTTCTCTTCTAAAAAGAATATTTATTAATATTTTTTTATCCATATCATTTATAAAAAGATTTTATTAAAAAGTTTTTATTAAAACCTTAAATTTATAAAAAGATTTTATTAAAAAGTTTTTATTAAAACCTGTAACAGGTCAACAAAAATATGCTAAGAAATACAAGAGTTTATAGAAATATAAAGGTTTTTACAGATATAGTTTTTTACATATAGAATGACACTTTTGACGTCATGGAAAATCTTGTTAAAACCAATAATCTAGAAAATTGAAGCATTTGCAGAGAATAGAAAAAAAATAAAAAATAAAATAAAGTTAGATTTGTGTTTTAAGTAAGCAAAAATTATTAAGTATTATATTTTTATGGTCAAATACACCGTTCCGATCGCGGCTTTTGAGTGTTTAAATATATCTCAGTACCAATAATCGATAAAACTCTTCAAAATATTTAATAGAACAAAGTCTCAGTTCTGTACGAAAATAGAAGATAAGATTGCCAGAACTTCTAGAAATTGAGCAGCGTTTCACACTGTCTATACGGTTTAGATATCGCGCGTTTCCGGTCGATTTCAAGTGGTGAAAACAATCTCCGTAGTAATTATCGATAGAATTCTTGAGGAATTGTTAGAATAGAGTCAGAACTTCTTACACACGAGAGAGACATGTAATAGAACTACCCCAGAATCCGTAGAAATCGAGCGGTGTCTCACTAGCTGTTAAAAATTTAAAAAAGTATCGTAAAATGTGATAATATATAAATTTGTTTTTACACACACATACATGCAATAAGTCAGAAATCGGGACAAAGAAACATCCAGAAGCCGAACGGCGCAACATGAAGAATCGGCGAGTTTCTCCGCTCTCTCGCATCGCATTGTTTTGTCTTGCACAAAGTAAACGATAGCATAAATAGAAGAGTACACAAGGTAAACGAAAATAGCAAGAGGAGCGAAAAATACAAGAAACGGGTGAATCAATTCGCGAACGGTCGAAAACGTGCCGAATGCACAGTCCGCTGGTCAGAAGAGACCTTGGTACCTGCTTGCTTTGACGACGGTTTTTTTAGAAGTCAGAATCGTTCTGCTTACCGGCCATGTAATCTACGGATCACTGGCTCGGAAATATCCTTCGTGGATCGTATTTTCAGCGCCCGTGTACCATCCTACCGAATGATTTTGCCGGATGCAGTTCTTTAGATCTCACGAGGAATATAATATATTATACAGAGGCAGTTACGTGTGTATAGAAACTTGTTGCGAACACATGTTCTACGTGTCGTGTATTAAGCTACTTTATTCTGAGCGACATTATTTTGGAACTAAAACGTGTTGCGCGGATTCGCGTGCTTTCAAATTCAATTCGACAATTACCGTTTATTATACGATTAAAACGCAAAGAAGTATACGGAGAATTACTCACCCATTATATGCAAAAACTTTCTTCTATATAATATAAAAACTAATATTTCGTTCGCATTTTTGAAACGTATTTTTCGACGAATCGTAAACCGAAACGCATTTGAAAGAACTTTCGACATTCGATGACAACTCGAGGGCAAGTTTTCTTTCCCCTCTCTCGGAACTCTCTTTTGAAATATTTTTCTTTATCTCTGCGTATCATATCGGTCCCGCGTATCGTCATTTCCTCGGTCGCCGCATCGCTGTTCGATATTCCCTCTGGCTTCCGGAATTCGGCGCAGATAATCAGCGTAACGCGATTTGTTTTTCCACATCCGTGCCGCAAACCCAGTTCAGTCGATGTCTTTAGCGGAGATTTGAAAAAGCCCGTCGGAATTGAACGAAACGCGAGAGAGACCCACGGGATAACGAGGGAATTGCATTAGAGAGACCAACCCCCTCTCCCCCTCCGCCCCCACCCACCGGTTGGTCCACGCTTGCGATAAAAGTGGTAGTAGCATCGCTACAACCCCCGTTCATTCACGTAATTACCAATCATATTTTACTGCCAGAATGTGTTTCTCGTAGCAACAATCAATTTGGACAAGCAATTTCGCGGAGAGCTTTGAGAGCTCTCGCTAGGTTTTGGTACGAAATTAATGGGCGAACATTTAACAACAAGTTAGAGAGAACGTTCAAACGTTTGTCACAATTCGCTCAATTTCAAAATACGCGTCTCATTTTTACACCCACACATGATAGACAATTAATGAAATTATTTTATATTTCTTTTCAAATACTAACAATTTTCTTCTTCTTCTTCTTCTCTATCTATCTATCTATCTCTCTCTCTCGGACCATATTAAATTACACCTACAATATTCTAAGTTTGGTTGCAAGTTTCAATGTATTTCTCTGTTATAGTCGTGTTCTCTCACGAAACTGTTAACTTCGTTACGAACGTACGCCGCTATCTACTGCTATGTAAACGTTCTCGAAAGCGTAAATTATGGATATGATAGAAAAACCTTCAAAGAGATTGTAAGAGCATTTTTGTCTGTTAATCTATAACTAATTGGCAACTGAGCCAGAACTTATTGCGCGTGCAAAATTGCTACCTGAAATTACATATTTTTTGCTTTTCCGTTGTACAATAGTGGTGTCAGTAACTGGGAAGGGGGAAAAAAAAAGAGAAAGGGCGTAACCGCGACTGTAATCAACAATAGCGCTGATATGCATCCGACGTGCTCACGTTCTACTTTCTCGCCTAATACAACAAGGCCGCACAGTATTTTTCGTTACACGTCGTGTCGCCACGGTTTTTGAATATTGATCAGAGAGACCGTGTGATAAAAAAAAAAAAAAAACAAAACAAAACAAAAAAAAATCAAAATAATAATAAAATCGAGTTTGTAACGCCTGCTGATATGCCGCATATACTGTTTTCATGGGCGGGGGCGTACGTACACACACCGACGCGTTTCAATCTGATATGATGAAAAGTGCGCGCCTATTACAACCTTGATACTCTGGAATAGTATGACTTGCAAGAAGTGGCGTGTTTCACCATAGATCGTCATTATCTCACGAAACCGTTGGAAAAAGAGAGAGACGATAAAAGAAAAACAAAAACTCAGCACGTTGCTTGTCGCACTGTTTTTGCACAACTGCAGCGGCTGCAGGTCGCGCATATCTGGTTTTGCGGTCCACCCCGTTCCGCGAGTATGAAAAGTTACATAGGTACGCGTAGATAGGGGAGAAATACCCTTGCCCCCTTTTCTCTTCATCCCCCTATCGTGGCAGAGGTGACGTGGCGACGTAATCTATAGGGATGCCTTGCATTTTCAGTCCTCGTTCAGAGATGTGCTTACGTAGAGCGGGAGTGTTCTCTCACGTGTATTCTCTATACACAGCGTGTACATAACATATTCCGGGCACTGTGAATAAAAAATCGCGCATCTGCGAAATTGCCGTTTTTGAGTCAGATAACTGTCACAACTGTCTCGAGTGATTGATCTTTTAACAGTTTACGCAGTTGAAAACACACGTGACCGCAAGACGAATCTGGGAAAAATAACGGCGAGGTTTCGCTTCGGCAATGCGTACATCGATAATTCGCGCAAAGTTGATCGATGTGTGTAAAGAATTGATTGGTTAATAAAATTAACGAATTATTGCAATAATTGTTATTAGGTGAGAGCGGTAATTATGATTACCAACGCCACAGTGTTACACGCGCAGTCTCCGCGACATGCAGTTATAGAATGGTATACCCACTGCGCTTCTAATTAACTTCGCCCGCTACTTCGATAACAATATCGGTTGTGCTTCGTTATGAAGTGCCGTAATGAATACAAATGCTTGCGCATCAAACTTCATTGCGTGGCAGCATCACAGTTTGTTACCGGTAATCGGAAAACTTGCGCGCCGCGCGCAAGTATGTATATACTGAAGATCGTTTTTGGGAAATAGAGGAAGAGAGAGTTTGGCTATTTTTTTTTTTTTTTTTTTGAAAGAGAGAGAGAGTTGTTTGGCAAATATATATCTGTTCGCAGATTCTGCCGTCGTATCTTAGAATTGGAAGAGAGGGTAAAGTGTGTTTCGCGTAAACATTCTGAACGAGAAAACGAACCTGGAGTGACCACTTGCAAAACGAATTTTCTACTCCCCGAGACGGAGCGGCCCAGTTCTTACTTCTTTTAGATGCGTACGGCTACGAATTAGATTCCCACGGAGAAGACCGCGTTTCTAACTGAGAAAAATCTACCTTCTCCCGATCGGAGCTGAATAACGGCGCAACCGCCAAAGCTATTTTTATTCGTATTGGTGAAAAGACGTTATATATACGTGCGTCCTAATAAAGAACGATCGGAACGCGGCGGCGAAACGTGCTGGAACGAAGCGAAATTTCTTCGTGCGGCACGAAACAAAAACCTAAAACGTGACGTTGTATGTATCGAACGGTAACGAGAGAAGAAAAGAGCCCCGTGGACAGGACGACGCTATTTTCCAGCGCAAGCTATAATTTTTGTTGTCAACGAGGCACTCGATTCAAAGAAGAGAAGGGGAGAAGAGAGCGAGAGAGAGAGAGAGAAGCACGGCGGGTTAATTATTTTTCTCCTAGTATTCGGACCGCTACGTTAGAAGGGATATAAATTTCCCTTTCGCGCCACTTATATTGCAGGATCTCTTGTTTCGACCGAAGTAAGAAAAACGTATACCTCGTAATTGGTAAGCTTAGAAAGACTTCGTAACGACTACCTTCGTCTTCGAACACTTTTTTTCCAAGTATTTCCATATTATTATTCTCTTTTTTTTGTTTCCTACGCAACCACTCGATTAATAATCACACAATTTAACTGTCTGTCTTGCAAGGTTAAACAAATATTTATTGTCACCCCGTTTTAAACGTTTCTTAATAAAAAGATGTATTAGTTATCGCATTTAAAATGCAATAGAAAACATTTTTCGAAGAATCGACTCTCTTGCTCTGTTAGTTTGGTTTTCACAGATAACGCAAAGAGATTGCGAAGTTGTAATCGCGACACAGGTATGAATTTCTCATATCTTATTAATATATTAACGCAAACTGTGTGAGCAGATAAAATATATAAATTCACACGATATGAAGATATAATGTATAGTGAATATATAATGTATATTAATTACGTGAAGTAATTTATTCGATGTAAATTTAATTTGTTCGACTTTTGCGTCCCAACTTAATATCTCTTTCATAAATTATCGTGACAATATTTGTCTTGGATACGTGGAAAATTGAATTTTAAAAATTTAACTTAAGACATTCACGCACATGCAACGCTGAATCGATTTGTAAGAAAAAAAAGAAATAACAATTACTCGAGAAGCTTCTCTCTACACGTTACTTCTTTCGTACAATATATATATATATATATGTATGCTCTCGAAATTTCCTAGACGTAATTAAATGATACTCAGGATACTGCGAGAAAGTTACCGACCCAATTCTAGTCGAGAACAGGGCCGATGAAAGTCTAGAGAGTCACGACTTCTCATTTGATTCGACAGTGTGAAATCGAATCTAGACATCGTGGTAGGAGAGTTGGATCGCTGTAATACGGTAAGATTCTCTATTGGGGGCTTTTTCGACTTCCGTTCTTCTCTTCCCCACAAACGTATGTACCTGTTGGAAATTATATTAAACGGAATTAACCGAGATAGAATTTTCCCGCAAAATATACGCACACATAATGTATATATATGTAATACATTTCGCATAACAGCGCAATTACGAAACGTCGAAATTACCGAAGGTACAAAATGAAATTTTATCTGATGAACTTTGACCTTCCGTGTGCATTGATATTGGTCGACCCGACCGCGATAGAGTTGCTCTTTGCTCAGTGGGTCAACTAATTTGACTGTGTAAATACCATATTGGTTCATCCGACTGGCCGCTGCGATCTCGAGCCGTCGCGTCTACGCGCAACGCTCCATCGGATTTCGTTTCGCCTTAAATCGTTGTTAACGTGCGCTATTTGTCCTCCGTTTTATTCCTTAAAACCCAATCCCGCTAACTATATATACACGATCACGAAATCCCGCTACAAATGCTTTCCTCTTTTCTTCCTGTGACCTTTTTTTTAGTCCTTTTTATCCCACCGTCGCTATTGCGAACTAGGAACGAGACAAATGCGGAACGGTCGTTTCTTTCTGCTACCTCTTCTCGCTCCTCTTTGCTTGCACAAGTAAACACAGAGTAGCCAAGGGGGTGAAGCTGCATCGCGCCGTTGTCTCCCAACGAGTCCCAAGATTAAGAGTTCTCACCTTGATACAGGACTGCAGGAAAACGGTTGACACAATAGCGTTGGAAAGGTGAGGCTACTGGAAAACTTTTCAGGGGGAAGATGTATCTCTCTTGGCACTCCAACGTCGGGGTGAGAAAATGGGTTACGACACGACCCTTTACGCGAACGGATAATACCCCTTTCAGTCAACCGCCTACCGAAAGAAAAAGCCCCGACAAAGGCTTGCAGATAGGATGTAGGAAAGGGAAAAAGAACTTTTTTAAAGTTTTTTTATTAAGAACTGGCGCACTAATTTTTTATGGGCGAAACACTTCATTTTCAGGTGAATTACGAATAGGTTTGTTTTTCCTCGCGGAACAAGACGTTACTTCGTCACGGGACGAACAATCCCGATTTTTTCGCATCCGGGGAATATCCTCTTCTTTTTTTGACTATTGTTTTCTTACGAAATGAAAGAAACCGCGAAATATCTGTGTAGCTTTTCGCGTATTCTCTTCCTTCTTTTTCTTATCGCGATTGTGTATATCGGACAGCTATGACAATAGGACAATTTCTTCTCGTGCATACAACCATAAGCGATGTATATCTATGTAGTAGTTTTTTGTAACCTAAAATAGAGAAAGAGAGAGAGAGAGAGAGAGAGAGAGAGGGGCAAGGAATGAAAAAATAAGATGAAAAAATGATACGAGTCGTAAATATAGCTGTGTATTGTTTTCATATTTCGTTAAGGTAGTTTTATATTCATACATGTTACCTCCTTTTTTGCTGTTGTTGTTTACTTTCTTAAAAAGGCAACAGTATTATTTATTTCTCTATTTTTTCTCTCTAGATAACAAAGGAGTAGAACATAATTATTTATCTTGTTAGCAAGAGAGAGTCTGCCGGCGCTGTTCCCATTTTACAACATCACCATGTATATATCCCGGTAACAGCTTTCTATTCATGCTCTCTGTACTCTGCTTACTTTGCAGACGGATTAGCAGTTCCAACAGTTAGTCGAAATTTACATTACGCTGTCGGCGATCGATAAACACTTTTATCCGCTTTCGCGAAATACTTTTCTGTGCGATCGAGCAAATATTTTTCGCATCTTTTCACGTACACGTTGTGTGTACTTATGTTGCAACAATAGAATAGTCAAAAGTTCAAGGTGGTCCGTTATTTTATGTACATTCTCTAAGCGCATTCTCTTGCAAACTTGATTTTATCCGAAAACGTTCCGTTTGCTTCGTCGGATCAAAGTTTGCGTTCTAATCCCCGCCGTTCGAGTTTCCACTTTCGCTAGTTAATAAGTCGTTGTCGCAGCGTCTTTATTTTTACGCTTCAAGTTAAATGAAATTCCAAAGGCGCGAAGGAAAGCATCTTTTTCAAAGGGATTATATATACAAGAGGTTTTGCTGCGGAATAAAGTGCAACGCCGTGGCCGCTCATCCGAGAAAGTAGCGCGCGCTGTCGCGCGCACGTTTCGAGGACAATGGATGTAGTACAGCGATATCGAAATAGATATTTGCTTCCGGGCGTCGGGAATCTGTAATCTCGCGCGCATTTCATGCGAGTTTCTGTGAGAGCGGTGACGTTTTCTTTCGTCGTCGTAGTCGCGCGCGTAATATCACCGCGAAATTGGAGGTCGCTCCCTGGGAGACATAATCGTACTCGCAAACGGCCGCTTTGCGGATAACGCTACAAAACTCGATCTAAAACCATTCGAGCGTGTCGGATACCAATCGCGCGCGGGCAATGTAGATAAACTCGGTGGAGGAAGCTACGATGCGGATTGCTATAAACATCACGTGCTAGTCTTAAAAACCACGTCCATGTGTGTGTGTGTGTGTGTGTGTGTGTGCGCGCGCGCGCGCGCGCACGTGCGCGGATACCGCATGAAAACTGATGCAAAACTGCCTCGAAAATGAGCTTTTTGATGCGCCATCGAGAATATAATGTTTCGGATATCAACGCCAGGTACATTGTCATAAACGCACTTTGCTTCGCTAAATGAACAAGTTGATCATATCTCGCGAGTGTCTTAATTCTATAGTTGCGTCAAATATCATGCCGCAATATACGTTGTAAAAGAGAAAAAATGTTAGAAATAATTATTTCACCCCGAGGGAATGTATTTTTTCTCATGTCGAACTGCGTCACGAAACTGCTATTTCACTGCAATTACTCGACGAATGACATTCCGTACTAAATATGCGAGAATACCTATATATGTATATAAGTATGGAGGGGTATAGCTACCTATACTTATAGCTTTGCAAGCTAATTGGACAAGTACGGAGGAAGATGTGATATCCGTGCGCGTACTGACTTCCGAGAAGCTTTTAAAGTGTCCTGCTTTTACAACTTGCCGGTGTTGTTATCCGTATGTGTCGTTAAACCGTAATGCGGTAGGTACATAGCAAGGCTCTTTCTCTCTCTCTCTCTCTCTCTCTCTCCCAAACCTTTCCTTTATCGAAAGCATCATGGGTCGTAATGTCGAAACGCGTCGTGGTACATAGCTCGTTTTTCTGAGGACCGTATACACGCTATCTTTTTCGCCAAGTTGAGTGTCGTCGATATTCGAATTCGTGCTCTCTCGTCGCCGTAGTGACTTCGCCGGTATTCTTGCTATATTATTCTCGTTATTATTATACAAAGTACACATTAGATGTTTTGTATGTAAGCTCGATTATGCATAAAAGATGCGCGACGTTTTGCTATTTCATCTTTTCGTATATGTTTTCTCTCTCTCTCTCTTTCTCTCAAAAAAGCTCGATATTTAAAATTTACAATCGATATTGATATTAATGGCGTTGCCATGGAAAACGCACAGAGAAGCGTCTACTTGCGATACTTCCTCGAGCATGAAGAGTATCACGTGCAAAGGTTGATATTCCCAATATACACAGTTTGTCCGGAAAGTTCCCGGACTGATTTTTTCTAGCGCGGGTAAGCGGCGCTATCGAGCGGTCAACGCTGGAACTACTTAGTAT
>NW_018020676.1:607420-609874 GCF_002006095.1 Pseudomyrmex gracilis | reverse complement strand
ACTACCTTGAAGTGTAAACTTGTTTAATAAACCATATCTTTCATTTTCGATTTTTAATTCACGTAGTCCGGGAACTTTCCGGACAAACTGTGTAACCCAGGCCTGGGATGGTATGTGTTCTTATCGATCTATAACAGCTCGAGTGAAGAGCTTTATCGAAGTGTTCACACAGCTAAAGATATGCACATGTGTGTAGACTGTGCCCGTGTTTTCTGGAAAAATATCGTTTATCTACGCTTTGCAAGTTTTTTTGTTGTTGCAATATCTAAGAAAAATTGTTGAATAAATGATCTCGATTACGTCAAATGTGTTGAATATTCACACAAGTACACATACAAAGAAATATTCCAACAATACTCGTATATATTGAATCGCCTCTCTATATTTTGTTTTTTATTTTTTTGACATCGATATTTATCGGTAGAACGTGTTGTTCGCACCGAAGTCAGTCTTTGCATTAAACTTGAGTTTATTGAAATGCCATCACGAATCAAGCGTTTAAGATGGCAGTCGTTGTGGAATTTCAATTTTGATGCCCTCGAGAGACGAAATGTCGTTCCTTGATGATTATAGCCGTGTCTAATTATTATATTGTCAGCGCATTCCACAAATGTTCTCTCTCTCTCTCTCTCTCTCTCACTAATGTTCTTGTTAATAAAATTTTAAATATATAATCCTTGGCATGAAATGGATAATTACTTAAAAATTTAAAACAGGTTTTGTTCGGAACTATAAATGACAAATGACGAAGGAAATGTTTTACAAATAAAGCAGGAAACGAGAGCGAAATATTTCGTTTTTTCATTTGAACAATGCCTGAAACGGCGATTTCACCGGACATTGTTTTTAACTTTTGTAATTAACTGTAAGGCACGTGATAATCCATAACACGACAACAATGCGATTTAATTTAAGATACTTATCGAGTTTGTGCTGCATTAATTACAAAGCAATAGCTCTTTTCGTGTCTCTTTTTTGTGTCCTCTTTCCCTCTCTCCCTCCCATCCACATTATCGATTATATACTTTGCTCTACGGATTACAGAAGTATACATAGTTCGACGCATACACTGATATACACATATCGTAAAGTACAGCGTGTGCCGCGCGTTCTAATCTGTTTATTTTAAATTACTCTCTCGAAATTACTCGCGTCTTCATTTTTGTTTTATTTTGCCAAAACCTGCTTTCGAATTTCGATTTCCAATTCTTTACGACAACGTTTAGGCAAATTTAACGACAAAGAAAATCGCTATCGAAGAATAATGTCCGTTTTACGTAGGGTGTATGGCAACGAATGCATGATTAGATTTCACAGATGTAAAGCCAAGGTGTGAGGAGTGCATAAAGTTCGGAAAGCATTACCATAAAAGCAGATTGTCGATAAGGGTTCCCGGTGTAAGACGAGAGAGAGAGAGAGAGAGAGAGAGACGATATATTTCGATCAATGGTATTGCTATAGCTATTTACGATTGTAATTCGCGACCGACAATCGAATACAAAGAACTCTTTAATACAAAACTCTTAACGCTTTTGATACATTATTTCTCACACGAGTTCCCACATTTGGACGCTAATAAACGATAACAGTGTCAATCCAAAAATGAAAAAAAAAATGAAATATTGAGATATTTATGTGATGCGCTTCTTTAGCTATTAAAGAACGTTTTTCAATAGTGTTTTTAAAAACACAAAATATGTTTATATATCAAAAATACACAAACATCGTAAAAAAATATCTATACAAATATATATTAATAGGGAAGTGGCCGATTCGAGGCAATGACCAGATCAATAAATTTCTTTGTATGGTTTTTAACAAACGTTTCGACCCTTAGTTTGGGTCTTCTTCAGTGTACTACATTTGACAATATACAAATATATTAAACAGAACTAACGCAAGAGGTTAATAACGCATAATCCCAATTACAAGGTTTTTGATAACTTACAGGAAGGTTCGTAGGTGTAGAAAGAACTCAATCCATCAGTCGCGCATCGCCTCGTCAACCACACGCGAGACAAAATCTCGATGACAACGACTCGAAAGACATACCGAATCACTAACTAGCGCGACGGCCACCGATAGGCTGAGCTACATCCCTTACAACGTTACTACTCCGAAATAATTCATATCCTTGTCCGAAATGATTCATATCAAAATACAAGATCATTCAATTAATGTTATGTCGGACACGGATAAACCAAAACCTTATTTTCCGTTTTTGGAGTTGTATAAAGCGACATAGGCATTCTTATATTTGTATATCGTCAAATGTAGAGTACACTGAAGAAAACCCAAACTAAAGATTGAAACAATTAACGATAAACAGAGAATTTTTTTCTCGGGCTCTGAAGTCATTAAACTAAATGAATAATAAATATATACTAGGTCATAAGAGCCGTTCGCAGGATGTTTTGCGGAAATTATACGTGTATATATATATATATATATATA
>NW_018020676.1:592110-602220 GCF_002006095.1 Pseudomyrmex gracilis | reverse complement strand
TATATATATATATATATATATACACGTATAATTTCCGCAAAACATCCTGCGAACGGCTCTTATGACCTAGTATATATTTATTATTCATTTAGTTTAAAGATTGAAACGTTTGGTAAAAACTATACAAAAAAAAGTTCATTGATTCGAAGATCTGGTTATTGCCTCGAATTGGCCACTTCCCTACTAATATAATATTTCACGAGGAAGAATACACAAGTATACAAATATATATATACAAACATACATCTTTGTTTTTAATCTTAAGGCGTAATTTACTCAAAATAGCAATATATGTGTGGGTTGACACTGTGCATTGCTTTTATTAGCGTCCATTTGTTTGTTGTATTAGAAAGAAATTCCGATGCGTAAACCATTAGTTTGTAATATCTAAAATTAGGAAGCGTGGTTTAATTACGAAGCAACGACAATTTTCGTTTTGACGAGTTTCGAAAGAGTATTTACTCCCGCGACCTAACGTTACCTAGCGGAGAGTGGTTATTCATGTTAACCTATCTGCCCGAAGTCATCCACCTCCATAGTCACGTCAACTAGTAAACTTATCTGTTGTACACGGAGAAGTGTTACCCAGCGTCCCGTTGTTATATCGCGAATACACAATGCGCGACTACTACGACGAAGATATTCCCACCTGAACTTGCTCAAAAGGTACGTTATATGTCTATTTATCTATGGAGCAAAGTGTAGTCACGGGACATGGATATAATTATCCCCGAGTTCTCTCTTACAAAGGAATGCGTATTATAGCCTGTGTAAGCCGTTTGTGTCTCTCTCTCTTGAGATGCAATCGGTACACCGGCGTCGTAATACTATCACTTCCAAGATATCATTGCATCCAACGGCGTGAGGTACGAAACAAGGGATAGTGAACGAGAGAATGTGTGTGTGTGTGTGTGTGTGTGTTATCGGAATGTCAATTGCAAAAGTATTTGTACTTTTTATCAGTAGAACAAAAATACAGCTTATCAAGAAACGCGTTTCGCTTCGCCACGTAAATCACACAATTTCTGAAATTTATTTTTTATCACACAGACAGAAGAACGCCGTCGTCGTATTTCAGAGGGAAATATAACGTACGCGTCGAATGAAAATAATCTGTTTGAGAATTGCCAGAATAGTCCGTAAAACTCTATTGAATTATAGAAAGTGCCGTTTTTCGATGAACCGATAATTTCGTGGCGTTTTTTTTGCTCGCGTGAGTAGATCCAATTTTTTTTGGACCGACCGCATGCGCCAGGCCGATGTGTTATCGGCTCAACTTTACGACCCGTATCCTAAGACCGTTTGTTCAACTTGACAGCGTTATGTTCAGCATTCACGACTCCTACGTGAGCGATTGTTGCGTAAAAGTTCACGCGCAATAATCAAATTTATTAATTCGCGAAGTTTAACTTAATTTAACCTTTTATTAACAATGCATACGGACGACGAAAAAGAAGTAAATTTATGTTTATCTGCGTTTTCGGTTTGCTCAACGCACAGATACTTCCGTTGTTGCGCGTTTATTTCGCTCATTCTCGCAAGTAGAGAAGAAACAGTATACTCTGACCAGAACGCGTTGTCACTACCTGAAGATTCTGGTAGAATGCCAATTTAATATAAGTTTCAACACGTGTATAAACTCATGAAAATGTTGCTGCAAGTTAAATTGTTTATTTCATGCAATTTCAATTTGCTCCAAATAAACACAACATAAGCATGCGCGCGAAATAATATCCGGTTAGAAGTTGAAATTGTCGTAGGATAACGAACTTACAATGATTCTGAAGCTTTTATCGCAGGTATGTCTGCGCATCTTCTGTCTTTTTTTTAATCTTTAATTGTTATTTAAGTTGAATATTTCATCTATACGTGAAGCAATTCAGATAAATTTTTGAATTGAATTCAGTTCGAATGATTATGTACGTATCAATTTACACGTTTAAATATAAATAAAAAGTATATGTTTTGCACAAACATTTAGCACATTGGCTCACATTGACCGAATAAATCTTCGCTAGTGATACTAAACAAGCTTAAATTTGTTGTTAAATTTATTTTAATTGTTTCACTGTCTTTTACGTTTCCGATAAACTGAAAAAAAAATAAAATAAAGTTATATGAAGTGACCTCATAAAATAAAGTTATATGAGGTGAAATAAATATTTTTGGACATGAAAGATGAAATATTTATTATCTCATACAATCTTTTATTTTATATATCGATTTTGCTGCATCGCGTTGTAAATAAATATATTCGTAATTACGAGGAGAGAACTCGTGTCGCGCGTCGTCACATGATAGCGCGCGTGTTAATCGCAAGCATTGACTCAGATTTTAAGATACGATATAGCAGCGAGCTAGCTACGAAACAACAACGGTCATCGCACCGAAGTAGAATATAGTGGGAAGCACCGTTCAATGCGGGGGTTACCGCACGATATTCCCCGGTTGCCTTCTGACGTAACATATTGCATAGAGATACAATCGGCGCTGGGCGTTTGACACACTCACGTACATATGTACATCTAACGCGGTCGATCCTCCGATACGCAGAAAGCGGCACGTGGGGTGCTTAACCCTAGCCATTACTCTTGGCGTGAACATGATGTTTTTTTTTGTTCTTTGTTCGACAGAGAAACTGTGTAGCATGTGTGAGCTTTCTCTTCATTATCTTGCACAGATTTCGGTTCGCGATCTCACTCGCGATTGAATGACATGATGATGACACAATGGGGATTGCGGGATAGTACAATACTTTGAGAAAATATCTCTCACTCCCTTTGACGCCGGGATGATAAAGCGGTTTGCGGGATTGCAACAACATAGATTTGCGATCCTTTATTTTCTTTTTTCCATCGTGACGGCATTCCCAGGAGGCAGCATCTTTTTCCTGCAACCACAAACGGCGTTGACGTAGAGATGTTTCAAAGGATCTTTTCACACCGAAGCTGGAGTTTCTTCCTCGTCCACTTATCCTTCCTTTTATCTTACGAGCTTTATTTGATTGTCCGAAGAGAACAGCTGGAAGATTGAAGCTAGGACTCGTTGCGCGAGACGACTGGAGAATCGAAAGATTGACGAGAAAGAAAGAGAAGAAGAGATAGACAGAGAGAAAAAGAGAGGAAATGGGCGAGGAAAGAAAAGTTTGAAAAGAAAAAAATATTGCAAATATTTTATTCTTGTTTTACCGATGTAACTTCTAAAGAACACGTGTATGTGCATACGATATAAGTGTCAAAAAAAAATAAAATAAAAACTCAAGATTAATTATTCAAAGAAGCATTTGCGATGATGGATGCTAAAACGAAAGAAGAGATAGTCGGGAGAAATGTCACGGGTAGATTAGCACAATCAACTTTTAACTTCGTCGACTTCTTCCTTTCGTTCTTTTCTTTTACATCACAGCGTACTTATCGTTCCTCTTTTTCCTACCCGACACACCTCGCAAGCGGTACTTTTAACTTTCATGACGTACTTTTCTAACTGCGAGCTTGTATCTCGCGAATAACGAGGGGCGAAGTGTGACGTAAACCCCTCCCCCCTTCCTTCACTCAAAACGAAATACCCGTTGTGGTACAATCATGGCTTCCGCACGTCCTACTTTATATGCAAATGTATGTACGTAAACGTATTTATGAGCAAAACATTCTATATAGCCGCTGCGCCTAGAAGCGACAAACTTAATAGACTCTGATTGCTCGACCTGTTTGCATTTCTGAAGATTTCTCTCTCTCTCTCTCTCTCTCTCCCTCTCTTTCTCTCTCCCTCTCTTTCCCACTCCCTCGAACCCTATTATATTATTCAGATATTTGTAATTAATTACTTCGCGTCTTGTAACTTTGAGAAACGTATAATCCATTCGTAATCATCCCCATTTCTTCCTCGTTATCTTCAACTACAATATAAGCGTAGTACGTGAGCGTTAACAAATGTTATCGGGACGCCGCAAAACACACAAAGATAAGGGGAAACTAATAGCGGTTGAGCAAGAAACATAATACCAAATGACTTTTGCGCTTATTGCGCGCAAAATGAAATAATATTCTCTAAGCTGTAATGGTAAATATGAGGTTTATACGAGCAATGAATAGGTCTCAGGATTCAAAGAGCAATACACAGCTTGCAGAATTGCAACCGTTAGAAAGCACAGGTTGCACCCCCAAACTCGTGGTGCCGCTTTGATTGAAGACACACATGTTCCTAATATCAAGACTCAAGAGCCGGTAATTCCAAGTGATTAGACCAAGCGTGTATTGCCATTCCAATCCGAGGGTTTCCTTTTGACATAACATTCTCCAAAGTTTTGGCCTGAATTCTCCGTCTCTTCTCTCTCTTTCTCTCTCTCCCTTTCTCTTCGATACGCACATTTTCTCACGCAATTTGCATACGCTCGGATAATATGTGAGAAATTATAACAAATTGGGACACACACGAATCGTGATGTAGACGGCACATATGTAGACACGTATGTGCACGAAAACGTAAATGATATTTTTGTAAATTTAAACGTCGTTTGATTAAGTTAGTTTTTTTTTTTATTCGTATATTGTGACTTTCTTCTTACTCTCTCCTTAATATTAAAACTGATATTTAAGTTGGATCAAGGTCTTGTTTGTGCGATAAAAGTGCGAACCTTGAATTCAACAGGATTTTGATTCATCGCCGTGTTCAGCGTACAAGTGAGATCGGAAACAGAGATCTTGAAATATCACAAATAATCGAGCTCATTCAACGTGTTCGAATATCAAAGCATTGAGTAATGCGAGTATGGTGGTATGTGTGTGTAAATGTATGTCCGTATATATATGTCTATGTAACCTACCGAATTGGTGGCTGAGAAACCGTCCGTTCTAACGGCAGTCAATTTGTAATCACAGAAATGGGCAATTCCGGCATCTATGTATCTACAGTTCGAGTACCGTCGGTAATGGCCTATCTGCCAATGCGCGTATATATATGGTCAAGATATGCACATCATAACCGTACACAGGATGTCCTTTCAAATTCGCCTGATTATTCGTCGTCATTTCGTAAAGCTAAAATTGCACATCGTCGAGTATCTGAACGGACAGTAGACCGCAAAGCATTTATGTGACATCCGCGGCAACTGCGAGGTAAAATCACGTATTCAATTCACGCAGCAGGAAGAGGGAAAGTACATGACGAGCAAGTTCCATCAAATGTAAATACCAAGTATTTACAGGAAAGTTTTCTCGGGTGTGCTTTCAATTTGTTAATACGTGCTAAACAAACAAAAAAAACAAAACCGAAAAGAAAACTTCCCTGCAAAACCGCAATAGATTATGGGAAACATCAGAACTCGGTATCGCTAATACGCGCAACAGACTACGCAATTAAGCGTAATCGGTTGCCAGAAATTTTAGCCGATTACAATGACTTATGAAATTGAGATTACGCGGTTTGCGCCAAGTGGGTCGGGATGTCAGAGGTAATTACTAGTTGAAATCACGTAGCAAACTTTAGGGAAACGTTTAGATCGATAGGCAAAATTCTGCCATTGGCCATCGCGCGAATTGCAGCAACTTACGGCTGACAGAGTGGATTTCTGCGCAAAGCGTCTTCTATCGCACACACGCACACACACACACACACAGTTTCTAGGTTTGTATGCACATTGTGAAAAACTAAAAGTAATGGCAGCAAAGTCTAAATGTGAGTTAACATTTTCGCGGTTTTTTTTTCGCGGTACATTTTGTAAAATGTACACCGCGTACAGAAAGCTCAGGTGTTCCCCGGATGTGGCTTCGCGTCTTAGTTTTCGCGCTTAGTTCCATCGCAAAGCAATACATTGCGGATATGCAACAAGACAGATGTATAGATGGGTAACCGGACGGATAGATAGGTTGACAGATGAATAGATAGATGGATAGGGCAAATAGATAGGTAGATGGATGAGTGGGTGAGTAGGTAGACAGGTGGGGAGTTAAGTAGATAGGTAAGTAAGTAGGTAGCTGGATAAAAGTAAGTAGATAGATAAGTAGATAGACAGATGGAAAAAGAGAAAACGAAGGGGGAAAAGGGACGAAGAGAAGGAGAAGGAGAGCAACATTAATGGATAAAATAAGAAGGTTAACGGAAAAATGTTTGCCACTTCGTCTCTTCTCTTGCTCGTTTTGTTTCGCTCGCGCGTGTGTGTGTGTGTGTGTGTGTGTGCAAACCTATCGACTTTCATAAAAATATTTCAAAATGCTAAGAAAATACAACCTCGCTTATGAGAATAAAGAATCAGTAGTATCTCTCCCACAATGCTATTTTCTCTTTTGGGTCCCCTACTTTTCTATCTTTTTCAACGCTCTTTTGCAAAAGTATTCTGGAAATTGAAATATTACCACAGCGGAAGGAGGATAACGTCTAAACTATTTGGCCGTACGCCAGATCTCGGCTTTACGTCCCGATTACAACCGAGCGAACGTAATCTTGCGTAGATACCAACGGCTAGAACGAACTTGGCGCTGCCGACTTCGCAAGAAATGTGCATAATGAAGGAGAAAGATTTACGAGTTATAAGTTACTTCTTTCGAAAACAGCCCGATTATTCTTAACGCGAGCGTTGTCTGTCGCTCGCGTAGAAGCGTTTAAGCGTCATCTATATATAATTCATTACGCCCCCGTTCATCATACGTGCGCGTAATCTGTGTGTGTGTGTGTGTGTGTGTGTGTGCGTTCGCTTATCTTTC
Source organism: Pseudomyrmex gracilis (assembly GCF_002006095.1). Lineage (NCBI taxonomy): Eukaryota > Metazoa > Arthropoda > Insecta > Hymenoptera > Formicidae > Pseudomyrmex > Pseudomyrmex gracilis. The sequence goes on along the minus strand of NW_018020676.1, from coordinate 595,522 downwards.
GGATTTAGTTTCATCTATTTTTTTTTGTTTTCGTAATTTTAAATGAAGTGTTCCCCTCGTTGTTAATCAAATTCAATACGTCGTCGTACTTATACTCTATCATATAATCGCATGATCATTAATTATCAATCATGTACGTAAGCGTCTGTTTTCTGCAACACGCGTAAACGTTGCGCTACAAACAATGCAGTTATATCAGCTTTAGTCGTTTTAGCAATTACATCATCCGTACCGTGTAGTGCGTGTACATATACGTATAATATAACGAGAACGAAACATACAAAAGCCGCTTATTTGAAAATGTTTCCGACTTTTCGTAAAAGGGATGTGAATAATTACTCAAAGTTAATTAATCTCCTATTGTTCCGATTATACAAAATGAACTCGCAGTAGTTTCGAGCAGAGTTCATTAAAAACAAAAAAACCACAACAACAACAAAAAGAAAAGAAAAACAAAACAAACATTGTGGCGAGTGTGAGATACGCTTTAATACGTATTTTTAAAAACATATCACATCGCTTGTTTTTCAATAAAATTCTCATATTTGTATATTTTTTGCAAAATAATTTTATTTGCGTCGCACAAATAGAGAATCTCGAATGGAGAACAAGAGAGTTTAAGATTAACCATCTACAGTGTATAAAAGATAGCAAATTGTTTGTAAATTCTATACTGTTTCGCGTGCTGTATCACGTTTTCATTTTCCACTCACCTATGTATTTTTCGGATTAAAGTAAAATACCAATTGTTTTTGTATTGTTATCGCGTGCAGGCAATGTGCAAAATATCCTTTTGCTCTCCCCATCGCAGTTTTTTATTACGCGTTTTCTTATCTCCCGCTGTAAATTGCTGTTCCATTACACACACGCGAAACCTACATCTGTGCGTGTATTAGTTATGACGCTTTGCCGACGATAATCATGATAATGGAATTGTCAGCGTCGTTCTTGCGGCCGAAAGGTCGTCACTGCGAAAATTTATTATGCAGACCAACCTATGCATGTACGTACGAGTCCGCGCATATATACGTCATTCTACGGTAACGACGACGCCCGACTCAATTAATGCCACGCTAATTGGCGCCCCGGTCGTTCCGGTCTGGTCGGTAATTTCATTTCGTCGCAGCATCGCTTGGGAACATTTTCGCATAAACGACTTTCTGACGAACCTGCTTACACGCAAGCAGATCGATCGATCCGACAATCAACCGCGACCATATGTCATTAATCACGCGTGTGATCTTCGCGACTGTTGTTACCGCAATCGCGTTCCTCGGACAAAATTATTCGAAGAAAAGTGTCTTTCTTAAAACAAAAAAAAATGACTCCGCGGCAATTTGTGGAAGAAAAATGTGAATTTTGTTTTCTTACTTCTAACAAGCGAACAAGACTCAAGTTACTCCTTTGTTTCCCATTACACCGGCCGCTGTTCTTTTATTCGCGAGTACACGGAACTATTGTGCAAGAGAGGTCGTTTCACTTTCCACAAAAGCATTTTTCTTTGTTGATCATGTATGTACGACGATACGAGCAGCCAATGGCGCGCGCAAATCCTCGGAAAAGACGCCTCTGCCCGAAGTTTAATGGAGTATCGATGACCGTGCAAGGTGGTGCGAAGAAGTGGTGGGGTCCGAAGTGCTGTTTGGTGTGTCGGCTGTTTCGCTCGAGAGAGGAAGAGAGGCATTGAAGAGTCATCGACGTCGTCTATACGAGAACCAGATGCCCCGAACTCGATTGAAGGTGCCGATAAATTGAATAGAGAGATCTACAACCGCGCGCGAGCCCGCGCTGGGAAGAAGAATCGCGTAACTATGGTGCTCGTAACCATGTGCTCGTAAAACCCAGGCTCGTGTACGAGATTACAGATCGCGTTCTTGTCGATCTATTATTGTCCGTCGAGGAGGTGAAGAGTGTGTCCTCCTCGCTGAAGGCTACGTGTTTGCAAAGTGAAGTTGAACGACAAATTCTGATTCGCATAAGTTATCTCGATATTTAAGAAAGTTAAAAAGTTAAAAAGAGAGAGAGAGAATTTTTCGAATCACATTATGAGATAAAAACTTCTTTGAAAAAAACAAAACGGTTTATGAGTTCTTACGTAAAGAATTTTAAAAGAGATTCTCTCTCTCTCTCTCTCTCATTTTTCTCTCTTTTTTTCTCTCACTTTGAATCTGATTAAAGCTATATATGATAGCAATTCCAGCACGTGACGCGTTATCTTATATGGCGTATACTCGATGGCGTATCGCGCGTTAATAAGCGGTTGTCGCGCGAAATTTATGGGCCGCGTCATTTCCATTAATTCTCTTCGATTTTAGATGAGAGGGTGGCGGATCGAGGTGTCGATGGCAATGCGGTATATATAGGGTCTGCAACGACGAGGTAGCGAGGTCATCGTGAGTGTAATTGTAAAACGCGCCCGACCTCGCGTCGGAGGTGCGTTAAACCGGTGGGAGAGAGGAAGGGAAGAGAGGGTCACCTGTGAATTACGGCGCGGCCGTGATTCCGCTGTTTTCCCATTTTCGGATGCAGCATCAATTTATTATACGCCGAGTGAAATAGAACGTCAGTGAAAAATTCTGTGACCGCCGGATTCATAGCGATATAAAGTCGTGTAAAAGCTTTCGTGCGGCTACGACGAACATGTCGCGCAATGTGCACGCCGGCAATGTGTTACGTAAGTGTATCTGTACACTTACGTGTGAGTGTATTTTATCATATGTGCTATTACATAAAGTAATACAATGCACTCTCAAAGAATCGATAAGATTTATTTAATTTGAAAAAAAAAATAAATAAAAGAGATGTAAAAAATTAATATAACGAGAGATTGTGTTTTATTAGAGTGTTTACGTTATGTCGGCGATGCATCATATTTGGAAAAACAATCGCCCATTGAATACTCCCATAACTGTGTACATATGCAAACGAAAGATTATGTTACCATTCTATCAAATGTGTGCAATGCTATATTTTAATCGAGAGATAGATGGTCGATATAAAATATATTGCTTCAATGCGATTTTTCATTATGCTTCCATCGAGTCGCGTAAAAAGCTTTTGTGCCGTCTCTGTTATGACAACGAGTGGCTTTGTTTCGCACGTGTGAAAATCCTCACCGTCGCGCAAATGGCCGAGTGAATGTGAAAAAGAGCTTAAAAGTATTTATAACACCTCGAAATTCTCGTGAAAAATTAAACGTCTCTCAGCGTCCGTAAGTAGCTTCGGGATTATAATGTAACACGGCGTGTCTCGACAATCGACGTAATAAAAGGCGGCATATTTTTTTATCTGAGCGGCTTCACGTTGTCCATACTTTTTTATACGTCCGAGAGAGAGAGAGAGAGAGAGAGCACGAGAGAGAGAGAGAGAGAGAGAGAGAGAGAGAGAGAGAGAGAGAGAGAGAGAGAGAGAG
>NW_018020676.1:573070-591220 GCF_002006095.1 Pseudomyrmex gracilis | reverse complement strand
AAAAAAAAAAAAAAAAACAAATATCAGATAATTGAAGGAAAAGATTGCGAGAATATCACCGACAATTAATTCAATTCCACGGGAAAGTTTTTTTTTCTTATTACTATCAACATTTATTTTATTGAACAACGTTTAATAACATTCGAATCTATTGGAAGGACAAAGTAAATTTTATCAGATTGTATTTTAAACTGATCGATTCAAAGGATTCAATGTAAAGGAGAAAACTTTTCTATAGAAAATTCACGTTAACGTCCGATGACGATTGGACGAGTGCGCGTAAGGCCTCGGTGTAATTTCGACTTGTGATCGTATCGCCGAAGTTCTATTAATCGCATTTCATGGAGGCAACTATTTATCTGAGATTTATCGCGGGTAGGATACTCTGAGATGTCGGCGGACAGAGTTAGCCTAGTTTTGGCGTCCTGTACGGATCGCGAATCGAATTCGGCAGCAGGTGCAGATGCTTCACCGGACGAAGAAGCGAGCTTACGGAGGAGCAGTCTCATTTATAACTTTTAATTGAGTACGAAAGTTTGCGGCCGAATAGGACCGATCGCTGTGAAGTAACGCGTTGGCCGCTGACTCGTGCCGTTCGATCTTAATCAGGAAAATCGTTTCCGAATGAGCTATTTACAAAGCCGCCATTATTTTCCGCTTCATGCTACTAAAAAGCGGAAAGTTCCGCCTTCGTTTCAATTAAAAAACTGAAACACTTTTGTCTAACACCTTTGTCCTAAAACGTGTAGAAAATGTGTTTTGTTCTTTTATGCTGTATAAAATTATGACAACACGTGATACAACACGTGATGTATCTTTGATACGCGAAGACAAATCTGGATTGGCTATCAAGAGCAAAATAAAAATATTATAATAGAGCGCGAAAAATAATTTGTTGAGCCTGATTGAATTTTTTATCTTTGCCAAACAAAATGTTTTGTTAATGAAACAAAAAATTTACTAGACTAAACAAATTTTTCTTGCTGGCCGTATAATAACAAAACTTTTTTTTTTATAAGACAGTATTGTAAATTTCTTGTGTTTTTGTTATATAAATATTTAATGACTATTATAGATATTTATAAAATTCTGTTTTTGTAATTAGACGATCAGATTATCTGAATAAAATAGTTCTTGAAAATAATTGAAATTCTTTCCAAGGACCAAGCTATCGCAAATAATCAAATTGCATTTGTTGGAAAAAAATAATTCAGAAAACTTTCATTTAATAATTCAAGATGGTTCGATATCGGAGTTTATTAATATAAGAGAAAAGCGAAGTTTCTTCGAGCTGAAATATCAATATCACCGAAGAATCGATCGCTTTTCTATCGGCACGTTACTGTCTATACCGATGTAAGCATAATGAAATAATTTTGACATGTTAAAGTTCGACGTAAAAGCATGTGAAAAGTTTAAGTCAGCCGACGTCGAGCAGTCATCTTAAGAGTTTTGAAGTCGAGTCTTAAAGGAGTACGCTCCGCGAATGATGGCGAACATTAAAATTGAACCTACACGAGTACCGGGATTACTTCATGAGCAGGAGCGAGACCGTGGTGGTGGTGGTGGTGAGAAAAGAGGGATGCTAAAGCGTGCGGAAATCAGACGAAGATGGATTGGTGGGACGCAGAAAGGATTCGAGAATACGAGCCGCGCAATCTTCACGAGCGCTTAAATAAACGACGTCGTTTGTACATCTCTCGAAGAACGTGTACATAAATCGCCGTGCGCGATCTTTGGGGTCTGTTGAAAATAAAGCGGAGAGAAGCAGAAAAACCTTTCAAGCGAGACGAGTTGCGCAACGATTGCCGTCATTTCCCTGCGAAATTGCGCCTTTGGGTTACAACATCATTTCATACTTACGTCCCTGAACGTCGTTTAAGTCGTTCGCGGATAACGTTGGATTTATTTAACACACACGTTTTGCACGTGCAAAAAATTTTACAACGCGAATATTTATTTTCGCGATTTCGATCGACGACAATTTTTTGCACAGGAACAAAATGCATCTTGGATTCTGATATAGCGAAATATTGTTGAAAATACTTTCTTGATCTACTTAGAAAATGAAACTGCGAAGATAGAAGCGAAGGAAGAGAAAACGGGTCGCGGCGCCGCCGTCCCTTGAGAAATTCGGGAAGGGCGCCGACGGCAACGCCAATTATCGGACGACGGGCACGGAAAAAGAAGATGCGGTCGGTCGCATGAAACGCGACGCACGCAAGAAAGAAAGAAAGTGCTTTCTGTTCGTATTTTCCTTATTCCGCGCGCGATCTACGAGGATAGCCCGTGGCGAGTAATGAAAGTCCGGGAATCACGAAATCCGATATTTCGCTCACGTTCGATTTATCTCCTTTCGTTCTATGCAAGATTCCCCGGTACACTGTAATAGCTCCCAATGGGCTTTCAGGTCACCTTTCTGTAGACGTTGATGAAGGAGTGAAGTTCTTCGTCAACGTTTTAAGCAGCTTCTTATTTTTGCTCGCTCTGCTATGGGATTTGTACCTTTTCTTTTATACTGCAAAAAAATTCAAAAGTTCACACACACACACACACACACAAAGAAAAAGAGCGCTTGTTTCAACTCAAAAATATTTTTGCTTGAGTACATGTATGTGTGTGTGGGAGAGTCTTTTCACTATTTCGCTTTGGAAAAACTATTGGATAAATTGAATAATCGCAAAAAAAGACGTATCTTTACCAAGGATCGTATGACGTACTACGACAGTGTATACACACTTTATAAAGCGCAAAAGTATAGCCAATTGAACGCTCGTACGGGCAATGCCACAGTATTGTCGCAATAAGCGCGCGTATCGCGACATGAAAAGCTCGTATACGCATAACGGAATGAATAAATCGCGAAAGAAGCGAGTTCGAAAGAGAGAGTACTCGATCGAGCTCTGTTTCTCCCTCTTCAGTGCGACGTTTCGCATCGCGGCTATGTGTGTAAATAATACGCTTAGTCTGAAACTAAAAAAAGATAACGCGATATGACACGCCAGCCCGTATTGACAGCAGAAACGAGAACAAAGACACGTTGGGAAACAGGTTTCTCTTTCTATTCGCTAAGACTCGATCTTACTCTCCGATATCTCTCGCTTACTCCGACGACGTCATAAATCTGAGGTTTCGATAAAGTCTACCATATACCACGCGACCCTTTCACTGACTCCCTCGACGCAACCACACACGACCTCGTATTCGTGATCGCCCCGTCTCACCGCAGTGTACTCTTTCTCTCTCTCTCTTTTTTCTTTCTTACTTTTCTCCAATCATCAGTTTTTTCACTACGAGATACAAGAGGTCGGTGCAATTTTATTTTATTTTTTTTACTTAGGTGTAGTTTTCAACATTTTTTAATTTTTTTTATAAATCGATATGTGATATTAACCTTGAAAAGTTGTCATAAAATCACGTTAATGTTATCATGAAACTTTTCACCGCAGTATGTATTTTTTTATTTTAGAAATCAAAAAAGTCGTCAAAAAAAATCTAATTGTGTGAATAAGTACCTTAAGATAAGCGTTGGCAGCAATTATGTTTTTTAATAACATTAAAATTTGCACGGAGTAAAATTTTATTCATAACAGCCTTCAAGAGTTAAGTGAAAACAAAAAAAACGCGAGCACAGTTTTTCGATTATATCAGCAATTCGACGATATAATTTATGAGATGTCATATCATTGTGACGGTATCATATCATTGTGACGTGACGTCTTTTGCGTTTGTCCGTCACTGATAAGCCCCCCGTTTCACGTAGAAAATTTGAGGCTTATCCGAGAGTTTCGCGAGAGTTAAGAGTAAGGAAAACGGAAACAGGATTTTCAGGGAAAAGAAATGTCTGTTTTCTTCCAGAGATGAAAACGATGATTTGTTTTCTCCCGCAAAACGTTGCGCGAACGAAAACTAATGCGCGAGGAGTGTTTTTCGAAACTAATTAGAATATACAATCGGCGCCGCAACACTGGTTGCGATAACGCGGATGCGTACATAAAATGTGCGGTGTGCGTGGTTTTACACAAAACGCGTAATATGTATTTCAATAAAATGTGCGAGAATAACAAGAGAACAAAGAAATAAAATTATTTCGTAAATAGTTACAGTAAAATATTGCGCTGTCTCATCTGTCTCGATGAAAGAGATGAAAACAAAAACTAGCAATTTATAAATGTGTTTGAATTTACATTTACTTTTTTATATAAAACCAGTCATTCTCAACGTTGTACACGTAATAACATAAATTTTCATTGTTGGTTTTTGTCTCTTTTTCTAAGTCTTATCATTTTTTGTTAATGTGCACTATCTCTTTCTCTCTCTCTCTCTCTCTCTCTCTCTCTCTCTCTTTCTCGTGATTTTATCCTCTACTTATACTTATATAAGTGTAACCACTTTTCGTTCCCAACGTATGAGACGTGAAGAGGAGAGACGAGAGAAGAGGCGGTATTGAAAAAAAAAGGAGCAAAAACTAAACAGACTTATATCTTCGTGGTTGAACGGACATTTGTCTACGGAAACGGCTTTGGCCAATCGCCAAGTGTTGGCAAATCACAATCGACCTACAGTCCGAAAACTGGCAATCAATACTTTTCTGTGTAGCGCGGTTTTTTTTTAATTATAAATAAAAGTAAAGCGGTAACACAAAATATAATATATGCGCATCACAATTGTTTTTGTAGGCGAACACTAAACACATTTGATATATCTTTTCAAACACAAATTACCGTTTAATTAAAATTTTAATTAAACATTTAATTAAACAGAGAGCTCAGACATATATTAATAGCGCAAGAGAAACAATTTATATGTTGCGCGAAATAGTTTAAACAACAACGCAATGAAAACCCATCAAAATTTTCCGAACGCTTACAGAAGGGAGACTTAGCACGTTCCACGTCTCGCGTTTCGCAACTATCTCAAGCGAAATGTAGTAGTAGTAACTTGCCGCGCAAAGGACTCGACTATTAAACCGCGCCGAGATAGTTGTCTCAACATTGCTTTTCCTGGTTCACACAGTTTCGTCGGGTCGCGGGATTTCGATAAAACTACAACGACGATCAACGGCGCGAGAGGTTAGAAACAGAGAGAGTACGGCGAGTTTCGAGATTTCGACGATTCAAAGGGCTTACAAAGTTCAGGGGAAAGTTTCGACGGGTATAACGATGCCAACGACAACAAGGAGGAAGTATAGTATGGGGGAGGGAAAGGGGTTGAGAGACCGTGGGATTTGGAGAAAGGTAACGGAAAAGACCGGGGAAGGAGAAAAAGGAAGAGATGGATCGTTTCAAGTTTTTGAATAGTTCTTTAAACGCCAACGAATCGGATCTATATCTGTCTGTCATCTCATTGTTAATGCGGGTGCTAAGCTGTATACCGCCTGATTTGTACCTCTTGTCTGATCGCAAAGATCCAATTATAAGTTGAACGAGTTCCGCCATCTCATTCTTAGGAGAAAGCTTTCAAAAACTGACGATGAGCTTTGCTGCTATCTTATTTGATGTCAGAATTCAATCGAGTTTTTATACTTTGTGCAGTTTAATATTATCCAGTCTTTGCAAAGTTTTTAAAAGTTTTGGCAAGCCGTTTAAGTTTATGATGATGTGAGGAACGTAAAGAGAATACGTATATATATACATGTATGTATATGTGTGTATGTTTATATTTTACTCGTATTATTTTGCGCATATTGTATATACATATATGTATATTGTGCACAAAAATATACGACATGTGTGTGCGCAACGGGTTTTCTTCATGAAAAAGAAAAACAGAGATAACGCAAATATATAAATTACATAAATATTTTGAGAGACAACATTATTTTTTGCACATTCTCGTAAACATACATATATATATTTTCCGTGCTTTCTCCCACACATTGCGACATGATGTAGTGACGTGACCATCCAATTCCATGATCGTGATGTCATTCACAGTGACATAGCGTTTTCGTCTCAATTATTCGTTATTCAGATTTGACAGATGTGTGTGCACCGGCGATCACTGTTTCATCTAATTGTTCATGACGTTCGGACAAAGGAAATTCAACACTTGACACTCGCATGAAAAATTACAATATGTTGCGTGTCGCAGACTTTTGCAAGTCATAAAACAAAAAACTTACGCACGTTTTTTCTTTTTGTGTGTTTTTGCGCTTCTTCAATCAATCTCTTTGATCTTTTTTTCTTTTTGCATCATGAATGAAGACATCGAATATTTTAAGGTTACTCAGCGTTGATAATTAATGGCGCATTAAAAAGCGCAGCGGGATTTGCTCCAAACATTCTGAATGAGAAATAATGTACTTCGTAAATTTGTATTAATACAATCTGGACGGTTCGATGGCGATAAGAGCAATAAACCGTTAATAAAACGAATCAGCACGAACTACGATATACACATATATATACATATACATATATATATATTTAAAAAAAATATATATATGTATATATATATTGTTCTTAATGGAATGGCGGAAGCAATTGAGCAATGTGGTATGACAAAAAAAATGTCAATAAAATCGCAAGACAACGTTTTTGTAAACTGCGAACTTAGAAAGCAACTTCGGAAAATGAGAAGAATCGTTTTATTTGCCATCATGCACTTGATACAAAACAGCAAGTCCATTTCAAACTTTGAACGTTACTCTCCGAGGAAGTTGTGTGGTTTATAAAGTACGGAGAAATACTGCACTTACATTTGCGGAAGATGGATGCAACTATAGAAAGCGGAGTCAGTGGCTGGTATATGGAGAAAAGCCAGGACGGGGGAGATGGGTCGTCATTGATTACAAACCTCGTTGATGTTAACCACGCGTTAACTAGATTCCACGCGCCTGCATGTGTTAATTGCGAAACTCTCTGATTATCCTCACATTTATGTCGCATTAATCTATGGTTACACGGTGAAAGCAACGACTATGACATTACCGCATCCTTCCCGCCGCTCATCCTTTTGTCGAATAGGTCACATGCGGTTAAGTCACGTAACAACCGTTTTCAAGCGTGCGATTATTACGATTAACACTGCCGGTTGTTCGAAACACAACGACAAGTAACAAACGCGTTCTGTGTACGTACGAGTCGCTTTTATCATTCGTCGAAATAATAATTCGGAAGTCCGGCTAGTCGCAATAAGCCGGAAAGTGTGCACTTTTGTATATTAAAATAGAGAGAGTGAGACCTAGTTGGAACTTTTCCGTTTGATATCTTCTTCTTCTTCTTCTTCTTCTTCTTCTTCTTCTTCTTCTTCTACTTCTTCTTCTTAATATTATTCTGTCTCTTGCGCTGCTCACTTTTCTCCCGCGTCCAACTTGATTTGTCGTCCCAATTAATTCGTACAACGTAGCGAGTACGATCATTCGTACACGGCATAGCAAACAGTGACATTTGCATCGCGAGATTATTCATAAGTTGCTTTAACAAATGACGAGTGATGTAATATTATTATACTACGCGGATGCAAATATGCGACGCACGTTTCTCGAAAAAATAATACGCCACTTGTGTTTACACACGTAAAGATAAAAAAGCAATACGTTTGCGTATACGAGCGAAAGAAAAGGATGCGTTTAAAACTATCAGATTACAATTGTCTATCGCAAAGAGATTTCTTTAAGGCGTTACGACGTTTTATGTTCTTTTCTCACTTTCTTTGTCGAATCACTTTTGGGAAATGGTACAAAAAAATGGCAACGTGCACGTGAGCAAAATTGTTAACGAGAATTGCCGCGCACAAATGTCAAACAAATTATTATAGCTATACATATGAATACTACGACCGGCACGTTAGTTAATGCGACATATATTCATCAGTTTACGGAAACCATTTGATTGCAGTGCATAAAGCACTCTTGCGCACTTGTATTTACTAATTGCGCGACCTCATCTCTTTATCCGACTTAACGTACGCCTCGTCTGGTCAACGAGATTAAATAAAGATATATTTTATTTTATTTAAATATATTTAAATATATATTATATTTTATTTTAATTTCTTTAGCTGCGTCTTGTAAAGAGATAATAAATTTATATCTGTTTTACCTGTTTTCGTAGAACATATAATAGATGCTTTTTGCAAATTTCCTTTAATTAAATTAAAAAAAGTAGTATGAATAGACAACACACGGGTGTAAACTCGTTAACGATAATCGGATGACTAAGGTGCTTTATTTGATTATTGATTCACTTCGAGATAATTAATAATATCTTCTCGTTATATTTATGCCCCATTTATACATGTACTCAATTTTATTTAAACGGTTTAAAGAAAACATCGTGTATTTATAGAGAAATTAAATTTGAGACAATAAGCCTTGAATAAAAATGTTTAAATACAAATGTTTTACTAATGTAAACAGTTTATATAATTTCACATAACAACAGTATTAATTATAATGTCACGTTATAATTAATACTGTTTCAGTTCGCTAATATCGATAGGTATATTTATTTGTCATACTTGCAGCTTTTCATACTTAGTGCGCACACGTGTTTTTTTCATTGATAATTTACATGAAAATTCTCTTCATTTGCCAATATATGTGTAATCGAATCAATTATACACGATTGTAATAATATTAAGTAGAGACATGTAGAATAATATATGTTATACGCTCTACAGGGAATAATAATTATATAACGTTACGATAAAATAATAATTTTCTCGCATATATATCACTGTATTTATTATTAATGTGGTATTAAAATTCGTGTTGTGTTCTAATGGATTTAAAATTCAAATTCCACCCTCTCGCGAACATCCCTACTGTTCTCATTACAATACTTTATTAAAACTTGGTGTGCGTGCGAGAGGATTTTATGCATGTGTATAACCTTTATTGGTGTGTCGGTCTCTCTATCCGATCTGCGATTAAATACAGTGGATCTTCATGAAAAAGGCAAACGCGCGAATGCACGTAATACGCAATATGTAATTTCGGAGATGTGAAAGTAATAGTATTCGGTAATCACTGTGCACGATATCTAATTAGTGAGGATTAATGATATGTATTTATTTACTTAATGGAATAATGCAATTTATATTACACCAATTATTGAAGGACTCTGTCACATTTTCCGCGTTTAAATTCAAACAACTACCGAGAGAGATAGATAAATAGAGAGAGAGAGAGAGAGAGAGAGAGAGAGAGAGAGAGAGAGAGAGAAACGGTACATAAAATCTGGATATTATTTAAATTCAAACACACATCAATAATCCAGTATAAAGAAAAAAATCAGATCCGGTATTATTCACAAAAAGTAATAAAAGAATACGGTGTATTGTCGCGCTAGCCGCTTCCAGAATTAATATTGCAGACTTAATTTTTCGTGTGAGTCCGCGAACGACCGCAGGATCTACGCTATGGCGTTTTTAGGTCAACCATCACGATCCACGATATAGTTCTCGGAATTTGCAAGTATTATAGACATAGCTGTGACAGTTTTACCAGCGCGATGCATATGCGATATTTAAAACAGTTTGTACAACAGCAGCACATCTCTGTTTTATATTATTATAGAATAAGAATCGCGTATACTATCGATCTTTATATTAATTTTTTTTATCGGTTGCGATAAAAAAAAAAAGAAACTTTTCTTCGTAAAGAACGATAGGTGTGCGATAATAGAATCGAGATAATATCCATCTGCGCACAGTGAAAATATATAATTCGCATATGAAAAAAGTGACACGTCAAATACAAAATCAAATGTATAGAGCAAACTAGCGCTTCGAGTTCTGCCTTTGTACGCTAGAATGTACACGTGGTGAACACGAAAAGTCCGTGTGTTGACAACGGGTTTGCGTTTTAAACGTATTGGACATGATCTTATTGCATCCGCAGTGCTATTACGCCCCTAGGCGACACGGTAGAGAAGCCGCGGGCGTAGCTTGTTCCCACGTACTGGTATCACGCGTACCGGTTGGACCAGTATTTTTGTAAATATTCGTCAAGAATCTTTAAGATGATAATGTGTATATATACCGCTGAAGTAACTTTTTTTTTAAAGTAAACTTTTTAAAGTAAAGTAACTTTTTTTTTAAAGTAATCGACTGATAGTCAACGCTGATATATAGAACAGAATAAAATTATAGCTGTAGTAGCATTTTTATTTATAAAGAGATAATATAATAGATATAACAATTAACTTGTTTTGCCCGTTTTCAAAATAAAACTTGAAAATAATTAAATGTCCTAATTTAATACAAGACATGCATTCAATCACCTCTTTGCATATTACATAAATATAAATACACCAAGATGACATGTGCACTAAGAATCTTCCTTCTCTTCCCTCATTCTCTCTTTTTCTATATCAAAGTTGCTATGAGTATTTTAAGCAAACTTAGCGTCATCGTTTCTCCAAGCTTCTTCCAGTTGCAACGTTCTGAAAGACATCTCTCGAAGAAACAGTCGAAATTATAAATTATTCCATAGTCCGTTGTGTATTTTTCTCTATGCATTTGCGTAACAAATGTCTTAGAGAAAAGTTTCATTTTCTCAAGATGACTTGCGATCATTGATTAATCATGTTACTAGATTCAAAATAGTTTATTTGTATTCTATGTAATCAAAATAAATTTGGTTAAATTAATGTACGTTACTTGCAGTCACGGATCCCACGTGATATTAAACAATATTAAACAAGTATTTTGCAGATAATATCAAACGATATTAAACAAGCGTTGCACGATGTTTGTCCAATATTTTTCAGAATATATCACATATACACCTCCCATTGTGCCGTACACAGAGAAGATGCCGTTAACGTGTTACGAACCAAAGAGACATTTTCTAAATATCCGGGAGGCGGAAATGAGCGTTCTCTCTTCGTTCTTTCTCCTATCTATTTCTGCTGATACTTACTCGAGAAGAAAAGACGTAAACTACAATACAAGAGTAAGAAACCGATAGATGCCACTCTCAGTGAAAATCGGTCTGATCGATCCGAATGCTCAGTCCGGATTCTCGTGAATCCTGCGAGCGAGCGCAAAATGGTTGGCGAAAAGATCGGTAAATGCTCGTGCGCACACCGAGTACTCGGCGTGCTTGAAGACGAGACTCCATTTCGTGCTACCCGGTCAAATGAATGTTTGATGCGCAGCGCACACGTATAGGGTAACGTACAGACACGCGTGGCGGCCTCAGCATTTCATCGCTAACGTGCACTTATGTGGTCCGTACACGAAGAACGTCTCCGCTTCTATGTGCGAGCACCGGTCGTATGTATGTGCGCGCTTCTCAAGTTTCGCGTAGCCTCGAGATCGCGAGCTTTCGAGCTTTCCGAGGTTTCGCGAAGCTTGGAGTAGCGACTACGGCAGTTACCACACACTCCTACGTAGATTCCTTATATTGTGTTTATGGAGAAGATCGTCTCGCGTCTCAAAAAACGGAGAAGTTTTTTCATATAAGAATCACATTTCCGACTGCCAATTTCTGCAGCCGTTTTGTCAAAAATTGTGCTAATAAAAGATGCTGTTGATAATAAATTACAAGTATAAAATTATTTTAAATACATATAAAAACATTATATATTATTATAAAAATTTTATAATAAAAATATTATAATAAATAAATATTATAATAAAAATTGTGAACTAATTGTAGGTGAAATATTTAGATGTTACATGTGCTTGTGTGTACAATAAACGCATTCGATTTCCCGATGCGATTTTATTGTCGTCTACATACACTGGAAAACGTTTTTCTGTTCGTGTGTGCGTGTCGAACTCATTGTAGATTTGCCCAAGAGCGGAATGGAAATAGGTAGGCGTGGTGGCACTTCGAGAGTACCGATATGCGTTCAAATACTGGCTTCGGTCCAGTCCAAGTAAAATTTAATATTTTTGCTCAACGAGTTCCATTTTATATGACAGTACCGTCCTAGTTTTCCTAATTGGTTCTCGCCGCATTCATCTTCGCTATCGGTTAAAAATTACGGAAAAATTTTACTGACAATTTTCAGATAAGTCACTGTTATCGCATCATAGATGCTGATGTAATGGCGTTAAATCGAGTTTAATATTAGTACGTAGCACGCGCCGCGATAAAATTCAATAAAACTGTCACTGTCTCGAAATAAACAAAATTATCGGACTGTTTCGCGCGAAATATCAACGGGATTCTGTTTTTGAATTTAAAAAATACATGGCGCTATAATACACTAATATGATGTAAAAGATGCAATACGTCCAAGAGTGAATGATAAATTAATGTTTAAACGCGTTAAACGCGCAATTAGCAGAGCTCGCGATTAGATTGATACTGCGGAACGCGGCTTCGTCAAGCGTAAACTTGATGCGAGAGATTGGAATACGGTCGTGTCTCTGGATTAAATGTGACAACATTCATGACCAATCGCTACTATATTGAATCGATAGCAATTCTCTGTCTCTCTGTCTTCCTGTTTCTCTCATTCTCTCTCATTCTAAATGTGTGATGGATATCATAAGATTATATGCTCATAAACGTGACGCGACATACGTTTACGTTATTCAAGAAGTTTGCACAAATTGCATGGATATCAGTCTACCACAGATGTGTGTACGTTCGTATATATGACGCGTATTTAAATAAATTAATGAAGTGCAAGATTAGCAAAACAAAGAGAAAGAGAGAAAGAGACATTACACAAGATATTATCAGCATCTCTTGTGCAAGCTTTTAACTTTATTTTCTCTCTCTCTCTCTCTCTCTCGACATAATTATTGTAACTGCAAAAAAAAAAAAAACGGTTAAGAAGAAAATCGATCAAAACAAATAGAAATAATCCACTTCTCTCAATAGTATGGCAAATAAGGATACGGAGGAATTCTGGGTAATATCACGTAATTGCAGAGTATACATTTTATTCAAGCGCTAATATCTCGCTTCAAATATCTCGCTTCAAATATCTCGCTTTTAATACCTACTTCCGACGCAATGCAACAAATTGTCTAAAACTTCGACGAAACAAGCTGAAATGCAACAATAAAGTTACGTTGCTGCCAGCTGCAACGTAAAGGTTTTCTTCAAAGACATTTATAGTCAATGAAGTTAAATTAATCGCGTTAACGTCCAGTCACTTAACAGGCAACAAAAACGGATCGAGGGTGAGAGAACAGAACGCGTACATAATAGCTGTTGAGAGGAGTGGTTGAGAGAAGACAGAGTTGAGTGTGCGAACTCAATAGCATCATGTCGTATTTCCATCTGCATATACGGAAACCAATCGGAAATTAATGCATCCTAAGCGACTAGATACATTTGTTCCTGTTGCGTCGATCGCGCGAATGTTTTTTAGAGCTTCAAAACTTGTTATTCCCGAGTGATTATCGCTATGTAAAATAAATTGGCAAAGTTTTTTAAAAAAAAACACGCGTATAAAAATAAAATACAAATTTAAACATGTAAAACCTGCACTTTATCAAAAAGAAATAAAAATCGCTCTTAATAAAAAATAAAACCAACCGCGCTCTCAGCTGTCGTGCAATAATATTTGTTTTATTTATCGAATAAATTTATTCCGTAATGCAACACTCGTGATACGATAAATTCGTTGGAAATTCCAATTTAACGCTGTTTAACGCCTAATCTAATAAAAGGATACTTCGATGGCGTTGATTATTCTGTAATCGCCTACTACTTGAGGCGATGTTTAATCCAATTAGAGAAAAGCTACTTGCAGTAACCGTGGTTTCACTTACAATTCGCGCGCGCGCTGCAAATTTCAACGTAGTGTACATTTATGTAACGGCGATTTTTCGTATTATCTGCGATAATAGTTCCCTACGTTATCATTACGTGCGGTCCGTGAAGTCAGATAAAAGAGTAATATGATTGTATTTTGCGACACGAAAACGTTTTCGCGTCGGAGAAAATCTGTCCGCAGTTCAACTGTCTGTTTGTAAGAACAATTAGACATTAATATGCGGACAGCGCAAAATCTCGTTTCTGCATTGTTTAGCACTGCAGGCTATGCGCAAATTGTATAACGCCGTCGCGCTTGCGCGCGCACATATACACACATTTTGCGGAAAGAATGCACGTACGTTGTCCATAGTGTTCCTAGTATTAGAGACCGCATAATGCACATCGCGCTTATTACACGCGTGCGTGAGACTTGTCTCTATGCGGTATCTCTTGCTCTATTCCCCGCTACGTAATTTTCGCTAGCGAAACCGCACCGCTGTACGCGAGACGCAAATGTGTTCGTGTGTGTCGCGTGTTATTGCAACATCTTCACCGAAATATCCCCGCGAGTAAGAAAATCGGCGAGAACGAAGAAAATGACAAAAAATTTTTCCGCTTCGTCGAGCGCATCGAATACGTATCGCGCTTGCATATAAAACAGAACGATATATTTGGAAACTTGCGGCAATAATTGAGGTTTTTTTTATTGTTCTATAAAAATGATATCTCGTAATATTGTAGAGAAGGGAGAAGGGAAAAAGAGAGACAGAAGTGTAAAAGTGTAAAAAAGTAGTAAAAAAAAAAAGTATTGCTGTGCTCGCAAAAGTTGCTACATCGTTCTCGTTGTAAGGTGATTTCCGCCATCTTATTTGTATATTTCTCACACCTGTATTTCTCTCAATTCCCTTATTACTGAATAGATTTTTGACTCACAAACGTTAGGTACTCCGTCGCGATATCACGTATTGTGTTATTCGATCTTAATGTTCGAGGACCAAGCAAACGCTTTTACTCAATGAAGTTGCATCGATATATACATATATATATATATATATACATATATATATATATATATACACACACCTTTGCCAAAATCCCTGGCGTGCTCTCTATAGTATCGCTTTGCTCAGCGATTTGGTTTCGGCGAACAGCTACGTCGGCACCTGTACACAGGAGCCGAATGCACACCGGTGCGCACAACGAGCCAGTGTGCAATGCGCTGCATCCTATTGAATGAATTCACAGCTGACTCCTCCTATCGCTGAATTGACACTATCGGATATTCGTTCGTCTCCTTCCGATTCGCGCCGTTCAATTCGTGGATACAGTTGCTGATAAGAACATCTGTACGCGAATTATTTACTTTCTTTTTTTTTTTCTGGTTAAATATCGCGTTATTGTTGAAAATGTTTATAAAATATATACCTATAGATTAAAAGACTCTTTTAAGAGTATATAACACATTGAGGGAAAACTTTCTATCTCTCTCTCTCTCTCTTTCTCCCTCTCTCTACAATAGAAGAATATAGAAAACTTATTGGAAAACGTATATAACTGGAAAAACTTGTTAACAGTTTGCCTTAACTTTACACAATATGCATTCGCTCAACTCGAAGAAGATCGTTCGCCTCGGTCGAGCGGTACGTTGACATATAGAGAGCAAAAAATTGCACACGTTAGGACACGGGCGCCTCCAAAGTTTCGTTCATAGTCGGTGTCGCTGCGTTTGCCAGGTAGTTACCACGAAGAGTCCGCGAAATCAAAACTATCGACGAAACTCTCTTCCTCCTTCCCTCCCACCTTCTCTCTCTCACACTCCGCGCGTAGAGTTTGTCCGCAAAAGTTTCCCACCTGTCTCTATATGCTGTGAACGTTCAATTTTCGAGTAGACTCCATTGAAAATGTTTGGTTACACACGTGACTCGAATATCCGTTTTCTCGAAACTTAGTACGTTCCGTTTCGACAGTGTGCGACGCTTTTTTCTACCGCCGCGTTCTTCAGCAAATTGTTCGTACACGCGAAAAAAAAAAACAGCGCGATTAAACTTACCGATTTGCGCGACACAGTTCTGTGTATTTAGGTTTTATATATTTCATTACATGTAATTTATTATTGAAGACAGAAGTGTGTTAACTGCGCAGAGACAGATAATATTCTAATCGACGTTATCTATCTCTCGGTGCCAAGACGATACAGTA
Source organism: Pseudomyrmex gracilis (assembly GCF_002006095.1). Lineage (NCBI taxonomy): Eukaryota > Metazoa > Arthropoda > Insecta > Hymenoptera > Formicidae > Pseudomyrmex > Pseudomyrmex gracilis. Next base: position 575,346 of record NW_018020676.1, on the reverse strand, counting down.
TCTCGCTCCATTTGTATTCCGAAGATCTACGAGAGTACCCTAGCAAACCGCACGCAACAACAAGTGTGTTAGCGAATAACTTTGTGACAAACTTACGACATGTACGGCAGTCTGAATTCAAATAAGATTCATCGTTAGATACGGCGAGGCAAAGATTTGAGCCGTTCCTTCCTTGCGAGAAACGCGATGAACTATGAGAAATATAAAAAAACTGTCGGTAAAATGATTCTCTTCTTTTCTTTGTCTCACTTTTTTTTTTTGTAAACTAGCACAACACAGGCGCGCGCTACGCGCACGCTATTGTTATTTTTATTTAACGTGTTGTCAGTGAACACAACCTGTCACCGCGATGACAGATAGTATATACGTCTTATAAACCATATATATAATACACATATGAGAAATGTCAGAAATAACGCATGAAAATCAAACTCAAAAAATAGTGAGAGAGAGAAGTGGAAAAACAACACGCGACTAAAGTCACGTGACAAGGAAAAGGGTAAAAAAGAGAATATTATATATATTATATGGAATATATATTCTATATGTATATATAATACACACACATACGCATATATGTATATATACATATATATATATATACTGTAATCACGTGACCGAAGTCAGTAACACCGCCGCGGTCGCGCGGCCGAGGTCAGTGACTCCACCGCAGTCGCGCGACCGAGGTCAGTGACCCCCCCACTAAGACCGCACTGCCGAGGTCAGTGCCCCGCCAAGGCCGCGCGCCCGCGGTCAATGACCCTCCCCCCCACCAAGGCCGCGCGGACGAGGTCAGTGACATTACTCTCTCTGTAATATGTATATAATACATATAATACACGATAAAGTAAAATATTATAAATATATAATAAATTATATGTATAATATGTATTATATTTAATGTTATATATAATATAAATTACAGTCACGTTATTTTCACGTGTTGTTTTTCTACTCTTTCCTATCACGTGACTTTAGTTACGTTTTTAATTTTCTCTACATATACGACGAACTGTCTCAAAATCGCTTTTCATTATTTACTCTCTTAATCTTATCGATTCGATTCGACTCGATCAACCAACCAACCAATCGGCAACGCGGAAAAGAGGCAACAATAGATGCGATACATTTGACTCAAAAATGTGTTCTTCGCGGTCCAAATGGATTTTTTTATATAGGAGAATTTGTAAATTTCAATTAAATTTTTCTAAGTTTTTGTGCACATAAAAAAAAGTGAGATTTAAATTAGTTATATATATATATATATATCTAAGATTGCTGCTAAGAGATTAATTTTTACGAGACCGATATGATTCACGTATACATAATTTAAGTATAATCAAACATATGCAAACAACATATTGCTTGTAAATGCAAATAAAATAGGTGTTGAATTTAAATGTCCATCCGTGAACTTGCAAATATATCGCAAGATATATTAATAGGTGCGATATATTCGACTCCAAACGCGCACTTCTCGGTCCAAATGCCTTTTTTAATATAGGAGGAACCGAGAATTTCTCGAGAATACATTACCGCAATAAAAGTCGTGTTTTTTGGTTTCAGAAAAAAATTGTCGCGATGATTATATGTTGTGTATGAATTCGAAAAAATCAATATCAGATTTCTAATAATAATACACGTTTCTCTCTGACGAGCAAACAATTACCAAATGGTTTGCACGGAAGAGAAAATGTTCGGCAAACATTTTTGCAAAACTGAACGTATGGCGGATGTTACGGATTGTAGGATAAATACTGCGGTTTCAGAAATTATCGAAAATGTTCGAGTGATTCTATTTGCCGCGACGCGAGAGAAAGCATGGCAAACGAAAAACGTGCTGTTTACCTCTTTTCGCACAACTTTTCACGAATAAGTTTGCTTTTCTCGAATGTTTGAGTTCGCGCGTGTATTCGTTTCTTCGATATATCTCCCGTTACTGGGGATCGTCAAGATAAATAATCGGAAAAAGCCATTGTACCGAATACATAGAGAAAACGTAATAACGCGAAATTTTATCCGCGCTTATGTGTCATTCGCAAGTGAGAAAGAGATTAAACGTTTCTGACCCCTGCGCTGCCCTTACTCCCGAAAAGAGACGATGTTCTAATTGTCGTTATCTGCTTTACTTAGATGACACGCTACCGGGTAATTTGTATTCCGGTCTGCGAAGAGAGCCACGGACGCGCTAGAAGAGATCGAGTGGGTGTACTGAGTGAGTGAGAGAGAAAGAGAGAGAGAGAGAGAGAGAGAGAGAGAGAGAGAGAGAGAGAGAG
>NW_018020676.1:546184-573050 GCF_002006095.1 Pseudomyrmex gracilis | reverse complement strand
AGAGAGAGAGAGAGAGAGAGAGAGAGAGAGAGAGAGAGAGAGAGAGGAGAGTGGAAAGAGAGAGATGAAAGATACGATAAAGGGTGAGCAAGTGTGCGACAAGGTCGGATAACTGGGTTGAGGCAAGGTTGCTCGAGAAAGGAAATGCCACATAGAGGCGACGTGGAATGCAGCGCGTACCGTTTCTCGGCCGTGTTCAATGGCGAAATTATGCGAGCACGGTCGAAACGAGATTCGTCACGAAAGTTCGTTAGACTCCTGCCGCGCCGATGGTCCTGCGATTAGCAATTCAGTGGATGTTGTCGGCAGAAACTTAAGACGAGGATGTCTGTGTTAGAGCCAGCTCCAGCTTCCGTAATTAGCATATCTGACGATAATGGCTTCTTGATTGACTTGTTTATCATTCATTATGACTAAAAACTGTTCAAAGACAATGTTGCAAATTGTGTTAAACTAAAAAGTTTGTATTCCGGTATTTCCGCCGCGTCATTTTCTTTTAATCAAGACAGAATCAGTAAAGATAATGTTTCTTTATACGTGTCTCTGAAGCGCTGCGCCGTAATGTGGTCTGTCTGTTATATATTGCGTGATTAACAACGGAAACTCACAAAATGGCATAAATGCGCACGCACTGTGCGTGGTAAAAAACTATTTTGCGTTTAGAGCAGAGCAATACTAGTCGTGCATAGGGGCAGGTTGGACTTGCAAATATCTTAATAATCGAAACGCGTATGAATACCTGCGTAAAAACAACGCAGACAGAAACGGAGACTGTTGCATACGCCAGTCTGCGTCCGGTCGTCAACGGGCGAATACGAGCGTTTTTTTTATTTTTTTGCACAAAAAGTAAAATTATTATATGTCTGCTCCCGTTTGGCCTGCGTGATAATTATAACTGATTAATAAAAACCAGGAAAGTTTTTTTTAACATAAGTTGTTATTTGTTTTTTTTTTTTTTTTTTAACTTTATGTTCGTGTTACTATTTTATTTGCGGATTCTAGTTATAAAAAAATTTTTCAGCCATCATTGATATGGGACTAGTTGGGCCAAGTGTTTTGAAGTTCAATTATTTCTACCTGAAAACAGGATTGCCTTTCTGTTTTTAATAAGTTACTTTTTTATAGTGTTTTTACATTGTTAACGACTTCACGGTATATTTTATGTTTAAGTTTTATTGAAAGACATTTTTAATTTTAGTTTAATTCTTTAAACATTTTTCTAAAAGTATAGTACGAATTATTATAAATAAGAGATAAAAGCTTTAATAAAGATTTGATTGATATATCTAATTTTATTGTTTCTTTTAAAATAATTATGTAACTTTATTACATTACAATTACTTTTATCTCAATTTATCGGAGTAGCCCCATTGAGTCACTCTCTAACTGTTTTTCATCAAAATACATTTTTACTTACGTATGCAATATTTTCAGGATCTAAGAGTGCTTACTTCTTAAGTTCGATAAATAGTTTCAAACGATTTTTAAAACAATTCTCATTAGTCTATCTAATTGTGTGAAAAGATTTATAATAGTTCGAATAAAAAGTCGTCCGTAATTAGCCGCGCTCTTCCCTAAAAACGCACTTGATGCACTTTGTTTTTCTCCAAATGTTTGTGATAAATTGGCTGAAATTGTGTGTATGTGTGTATAACAAAAATTTCGGCGAGTTTTTAGATATTTTAACGATCAATTTGTTATTTCACGTGCTCAAGTACGCGTATAAATTTGTTTTTCTTAGCGGTGACATATTTTCTCTTAACGCGCTAATTTTCGCGACTGCGTCATGCAAGCACGAATAAACACAAAAAAGCTTTATACAAATATACATCACTCAGTCACTCTGTTTTCATGCACACGCAATTTCGCGGAAATGCTGTTAATTTTCACGAAACTCTGGCACGGCTGTATCTTACGTTAACACTTTGCAATTTTATTTCAAGACGGAAGAAAGAGAAAGGCGGAACACGCGAATTTACGCGTGTGTTGTACCACCGCGAGTGGTACGAAGCTTCATTCTCTAGCGCGGCACGTATTTCTAACCGCGAAAAGAGTTATGTTTTCAACGTGCGAGAGAAGAGAGCTGCTTGTGCCGCCGTAAAAATCGGAAAAGTAAAAGACACGCAAGAATGCTAAACGTGGCGCGCTTGGAAAGCTTCCTCGAAAGTCCACACGTTCAAAATATACACATAATTATGCATAATCTATTATCAAATTTAATATGAATGTAAAAAAAAATTGATAGTTTTCTCTCTTCGATTCGTTCGGTTTATATATTTTCTACTCTTCGATTGTCAACTCTACTGCATGCGTATGTACGTGTGTATTTTGCTTATATAAATAATTCTACTGTGCAAACAAGAGGCTACTCATTACACAATTCGCAGTATACAATATATGTAAATATATATACATATATATATACATATATATGTAAATATAAACATATACATATATTTACTATATATATATATATGCAAATATAAAATATTTTTTCCAAATTTATTTTTTTTATAAAATATAATATAATTTGTAATTTACAATATATTTCCTCACCCTGTAATTAAGCAATTTTGAATAATATCGTAATTATATTGTTTGCATTGTAATGGTAAAAGTAACGTTAACAATTCGCTCGCAGCCTCGCGAGGCACCTGTTAAATTCTGGGAACGGGCTTCTGTTGCAAGCGGGTAATTAATACATTCACCGTGTTGATTTACGTTTCGTGTATGCACGCTGTGTGTGTCATTCAATATTCACACGACACCAGTCAAGTTTGTATCGATAAGTTGTCGCTTACGATCGCATACGTTGCTATTTCTGCAGCGAAGCAGCTCGCGTACTCACGCGACGCTTGTAGTTGCACATGCGTTAAATCGAATTAAACGCTCCTCAAATGAATTGACAAAAACTTCCTTTGGTACACACGGAATTAACGTTAATTAACTTCAAGATGCGCGCGCGCGCGCGAGTAAATAATAATAATAGAAATTAGATAAATTCTTATAGAACCGGTTGGTAATCCGATTTGTTTTTTGCTTAATTACATGTCTGGTTCTCGTCGGCAATACCAACGTTCCTGAGTGCGAAAATTAGAAAATTATAGAGAAGAGATAATGACCGAACGTACGTTAAGCTTAAAGCTAAAGTCAAACTAAAAGTTGTAACAAGCTTAACGGTAGTAGACCGATTTTCGTAGAGAGATTTTATTTTTATTCTCATTATCTTTTAAACGGGATTACAAAGCTGGAATCACGCTGAAATTCATTTGTCGTTCTCGTTTCCTCGAGATCTCCGTGCGATTCTCCATTCGAGAGAGTGGAGCGTCGCAATTCTGCTCTCGTAACATGGGGAGCATAGAGAAAACAGCGGCCGCACGAATGGAATCCGACCCCCCTACGCGTTCAGAACAAACAGCGTGGAAAATGAATTTTTCTGTTACTTTTTTTTTAAAGAACTCATTTCTCCCCCTCCCCTACGATTTGTACTGAATTGCTTGCAAATTAACATCCTGCGCAACGAGTATCATTGGGCCGAGCAAGAGAAATAAGCACTGTCGCAAATACGTGGGTGAACGGAAGTAGAATCCAGCGGGGAAAAGAGAAAAATAATAATAATAATAATAATAACAAAAAAAAACCTTGATACGCGAGAGTAGTAAAAAATTCCGGTTTATGTATGTACACGCACACGCATGCGTAAAAATACGGGAAATGCAATTCTGCTATTTTTTGCAATATTCCATTACGAATTTAACAATTACATCATTTGTCCACAGAACGTCGAGAAAAGACTCACGGGGTTAAAAATTGCTCTGGAATATTTGTGTTAATGCACGTACGTAATCCAATTTACGGTGTTTTCGAAATATTATAGGATATTTTTCTCTCACTGGGTGAGAGAGCAACTTTGTTGCTCGCGATGATTGATTAAACTCAACGCCCTTCCCGACGACTGTGCGATGCGGTTTTATCTGTATTTTCGTTATGTATGTACATACAGCGAAGTCACACGATTTGGAAAAACGCTCATCGCAAAAAATATCATCGACAAAAATTGCACGCGAACAGTGAGATGTAATCCAGTTAGTCGCTGATTGAACTTTCATAGAGATGCAAAACTGTATTGTATTAAGAAAAAAGTGAGCAATATTTCGGATTGCGCCGTGAGAAAGTAATTTCGAGAAGCCATTTCGTGCTGCACAGTGTGTTCTCAGATGAAAACGTTCAAGTTCTGCTCAGTCAATTTTTCGCTCGCGTCCAATATACAAATTTGTCACGGGATCACATGATCTCTCTCTTCCTTTTTTTTATCTCTTTCTCTTTTTGTCGCGAAGTCATTATTTCTCAGCGTTAAAAATTTTTAACGTTACGATACCGATACACACATTCTCGGTTTCTCGGTTTGAAAAGATAACACAGATGATAAATAAACAAGTGAAAGAGCTCGTGAAAATTTCAACAATAGGTTAGAGGGGTAAAGGATCAATACGAATCATCATACAGAATGTTGGTGTATAAAAATATAGTTTTCATTGAAAAAAAGCAATAGAGACGTTTCGGTTCATGAATCGGATTGTTTTTTCAGTGAATGCTTTGTATTAAATTACAAGAATTTTATTAACATTATGTCAAATACAGACAAATTAAAAATTAAGAAATTATTTCTCTTTACAATATATTTCTTTTTATAATATATAGAATTATTATATAGAAATTTAAATAGAATTCGTTTTGTTTGTCATTTTTCGTTTTTTCTTGTTTTGATTTTAAAGAAATTTTTTATCGAATTTTATGTTAAAGAAAACTATATATATATATATAAGCAAGATTTGTAAAGGTATTGTGTTCTTATCTTTGTGATGGTTTGAATATTATTCTGGTTATATCTTTAACAAGTATTATTTTATTTTTATTTGACTTTTATTTTTATTTGACTTTTATTTTTATAATTCTTTTGAAATTTTATAATTAGAGAGAGAGAGTTTTTATTATTATATAACTATTTTCATAGTTTTTTTATAATTTATTATAGGTTTTTAAACAGACGTTTTATAGATTTATTTATTTTTAAGTTTTTATAACCTAGATATCGTTTTATTCTATTGTTGATATACCTACTTTTTCGTTTTTGATGAGATTTTTTATTTATTATTGCAAAGCGTTTATATCGCAGTTTACAATTTTATGTGTTGGTAATTTTTTTTTAGTTTTTTTTAGTTTTCTAATTTTACTCACTTATTCATTGAAAATCCGAGCCACACGGGTCAAAACGTCTGAACTGTCATTTTCAGCTACATTTTTTTTTTACACACCAACATCCTGTATGTATATTGACTCGTATATTGGTCCTTTACCTATTGTTGACGGATAATAAACTATAAATTACTATTCGGAATAAATAATAGTGATTTCTTTCTTTTTATCTTTCTTTTAACTTGCGTGCAACAATGAAACGGTGTTACACGCCTTTCGTGTTGCAATATATTTCAAACCAATGTCCGTTCTGCACGGATATTCGATCGATTGCACGTAGGTAATTGCATCTATATTTGATCACCGCGTGTGTACAGTATTTCATGATGTCTATTATCTGATATATGATTAACCTACTATGTGTCTACAACATACATTTCTCATAATGAACGTCAGTCGAACAATATAATACACGTATTGTAATTAGCTTTCAATGAGGTTCATAGAAGTTCATATTATTATCTATTCTTTGTATATAATTGTATGTATTTTTTTTTGTATGCACTATTTGAACATTTCGCTCGCTAAGTAACTCCGTGTGGATTCCGTAAACAAAACTGAATTTCAATTGTAATTTGGTGCGTGTGTGTGTAGCGTCGCTCTTCGCGTAAGTTAAAAGCACCGTGAGTGAGTGAAATTAAAAGTAAATCGACGCAACTTTTTATTCGAGTTATGAGATACATCGAGCTCTGACGGTAAATACGAACGTGAATAATTCAACAATTTTGGGCAAATACAGGAATATAATCGAAGATTTTTTCAACTATGTATTTTTTTACTGAGAACAACGATATTACATACATCAATATAACGTCTTGTTGAAAATTTATGTATCTATAGACGACGATGTTCATTCAAGGAGAGAGAGAGAGAGAGAAAGAGAGAGAGAGAGAGAGAGAGAGAGACGGTATTTGAGAGGGTATATGGAAATGGATCGATAGCCATACATACGACGTGGGGTATGTCGTTCTTGTTCGGTAAGCACCGATTCCGTTGATCCGCGCGTCGAAAAGCTCATAAGCTCACCGACCATCCGTGGTTCGAATTCGGACCCCTACATGACTAGCGTGGAGGTTGCGGACGAGGCCGTTGAGCGGGCGGATAAGCGCGCAGGATACCGAATGGTTCCCCGCTTCCGCCGAAATCGTCTAATCGTACGTACCTATCTCACGCGGATTAAACGGCAAGCCGGTTAAACGAGGTCAGTGTTGATGCGTCGAGTGAATCTATGCGCTTAACGCTGTAAATTGCATCAATCATAGCGGAGGTTTATACGATGTTGCGCGTCAGAAGAAAGACATAATAATTTAGCGAATAATGTGCAAAAAGACGAAAGCTGAAAGATAATGTGTACTGCTTTTTCGAGCTCTTATTTTGTTGTTGATTTTTAAATTTAAAAAAGCTTATCTCGCGTACGTATACGAGGATAATTTATTTGTCAGTATTCAGCGCGCGGCAGCAACATTAAGTGCACGATTTGCGAAGCAACTACGCAAATATAAAATAATCAAATTATTAATTAAAAAAAAATTATTAATTAAATAAAAAATCGAAGTATTATTAGTTAAGCTATTAGAAATATATTGGGCTATTGAGACGCGATGATGCATAAGAAACGAGAAAGAGAGAGAAAGAGAGAGAGAAGAAGAGAGAGAAGGAGAGAGAATGATGGACGTCTAGCCGCGCGGCTAATCACTCACAAAGGCTTCGCTCCGCAGGTTCAGACATTGATGAATTCTCGTTCGCTAAAACGTACACGGCCGAATGACGCGTGTGCGCGCGCGAAAATAACCGCATGTTGCGTAGGGTTGTCGAGACACGCACACACGTACGAAGGTCAAAGGACACAAGAGGATATAGGACCGCACGATTAATCATTCAATCTTTTGACAAAAAGCGGAAAGCTCGTCGGATTTTCAGAATGACGGTATCTCCTCCTGTCGCGGGAAAAAACTAGCGAAAACCAATTGATAGAATGCTCGCGTGTAACGATTTTAATTTGTCTACAATCGAGACTATTTATTAGTCATTCGTTCGGGAGAGAAATTCCGCACTTTCTTCCGCAAGCAAGTCAAACGTATCGACAAAATTGAGTAAAACATATACTCTCGGATTATGTTTCTTTTATGTCTTATAAATATATTTAAAATAATAATAATATATTAAGTTTAATAATAATATAGTTACGTTAAATAAATGGTGAAAAAATAAATCGGGTTGAAAAAAAAAGAATCGAGTAAAAAAACTAGGATTTATGTCTATACTCATCCGTTTGCACGTGTAACGCGACTTTCCGAGAAAGATGAGACATTTAATATAGGCGTATAGATCGACAATCGAGGACAAAGTCGGCGATCGAGTTCAAGTTCTCCTATCGGTCTTAGCCTGACCTAGACAATTATAGACGCTTCAATAGCGCGAGGACATATACACAACTGTCTCGCACACGCGCATGTGGGAAAGCGAATTCTCTTCCGCCAGTTTGACTGGTGGAAAACTTGAGCCGCGCTTGACTTTTAAAACTCGAACGGTACTACTTGTTCGACCGGTCGCCCAAATCTAACAAGTTCGAACTGTCGCGGAAAATGGATTCGACCGTCTGTGCGCTCCTGACATTTCCGTCCAGATGGTTAAAAGCTTGTTCAAGTTTCCGTCCTCGATTTCCTGCGCATCCGTCCGTATTACCTTGTTGGCTCGCGTGTGAGACGTTAAAATTGATTGTTCGTAATAATTTCCCGGTGGCACCGAGAATACCTCACTGTCCCGAAAACTCTGCTTTTCGAGATTCACGGATTTTGGCTGACTTCTCTCTCTTTCTATCTACCTATCCATCTATCTCTTTCTCTCTCTTTCTCTCTGATATGAACTCGAATTTATACATAAATATCAGTGTGTAATATAGGACGCCGGAACAACGCTTGATTTCTTTCCCGTGAAATCGATTTTGTAAAAAGATTCCAATATACGCTTTTGTGGTTTAATCAATTTTATTGCACGTGTTTTTTTAATGTTACTGCGATTGAAACAACGCGAATGGGGTGGAACGCAAATTGGCACATTCTTTCCGTTACGTAAATTAATAGAAAAGTTGATACTTCTTCTGTTTGCATTTTTTTTCAGTTCCGCAAGAAGTTCTTCGGGTCTTCCGCTTCTTCATAGACATTCTTCGAAACAATTTTGCAAATTGCAGCGTGACACGTTGTGTAATTAGTTTTTTTTTTTTATATCCGTCTACCTCGTAGACGTATTTGTACGATCGCACAAGAAACTAGTAATTTAGTCGCGCCAAAAGCATCGCCAAACAAACGAAAAATCATGCATATTGAAATTAAATGAACTCTTTACCTCTCATGGATATGCCTCAAAGTTCCGAACCGCTTCTTGATTTCCCTTCCCGTCCGATCCAAATCGCGCGTCTTACGATCAAAAAAGATCGCGATGGGATTCAGTTATATTATCTCATGTCTTTTTACAGCGAAAGAAAAACTTACGTACGTAGAATCACGTAGCGAGATCACTCAATCATGCTCATCTTTTTTTTTTGTTTTTTTTTATTGCAAAAAAAGTATCGTATCTATCAAAAACAAAGCTTCGCCTGCAGCATTTCTTTCTCTACATCGTTGAAACCACTCGCGCTCGCTGTAAGCAATTTGCATTGGCTTCGAGCAGCGAAAGTTCAAGGTTTTTTTTTTTTTTTTGCAAGTAACGAAAACGTTTCGCACAATTTTACGATCGAGTTAGTTTGATTTACGTGAGCGTTCTCCGTCGACGAATGTCTTTTGAGCGAACTAATACAGTCATTACACTCGATTGCTCTTTGTTAATCAAAAACTATGCATTGTTCGTTACACAGAGTCGAAAAACGAATGCAATTCGCGAACACATTCTTTTGCACGAGTGTGGACGAGATTTCGCTCAAATATAACGCACCTTTTTTCCTGTCAATCTTGCGACACCGTCGGTCTTTTCCCTTACGCTAAATAGTCAGTCTCTCATAATTATTTGACATTGCTTATTTTTTTTTTTTTCTTATCGAGACAGCGATTTGGAGAACAATGACGTCAGTGAGCGTCGACAAAGTCAAGTGGTAATCCTTTTAATTGTATAAACACGTGTACCCGACGCGCTATCTGTTTTCTCAACGAAGCGACGTTGTTTTTCCGTAACCGTTCAGATGCAAACAGTTGCCACCGCGTTGTTCGCACCACCACGTAACGGGAGAAAAAGGACCGAAGAAGCTTGGAAACTTTTTCCCAATGAACGAATGATCGTTTTCGTAAAGAAGATCACTGCGTTTTCACTCGTGTAGTGTAACGCTCATCGCAAGGGGCGCGGCGTAACTGAGCTTGGCAAACCAACCCTCGTTCTCTATCTCTGTCGGTGCCTCCCTCTTCGCCAACCTCGTTCCATCGCTTCTCTGCCTCACCCCTGCACTCTACATTTCCCGCTCTCACGCAGTCTCCGTGCTTTCCTTCGTTCCTCTTCTAACGCAATCCTTTCTCTCTTCAACGGTTCTCTCTCTCTCTCTCTCTCCCTCTCTCTTTCTCTCTCTCTCTCTCTCTCCCTCTCTCTCTTTCTCTCTCTTTTCTCATACTTTTCTTTGTTTCGCTCAATCTTGCGTTGTGACACGCAGACTATCTTTTTCACGATACAACTTTGCAGTTGCGATAGTTTTTTTTTTAACTTTAATTTGTGATAGAAAGAAAGATAAAGATCTAGATAGATAGATAGAGAAAGAGAGAGAGAGAGAGATAGAGAGAAAGAAAGAAAGAGAGAGAGAAAGAAAAAGAGAAAGTCAAAGAAAGAACAAATCGTACAATTATTGGTCGCTGCACTGCTATTAATCTTTTATGTATGTTGGCTCAATTACAAAACAAGATATATATGTGTTCTTTATAACTTTTGATATAATGTCACAACTCAATTAACATATATTAAATAACGTAATTGTGACTTACAAGAGCAATTTGACCAAATGTATTTGACAAGAATTTGATTTGATATTTATTCAAGCGGGAAACTCATTGATTCGAGTCAGGCGTATCAACGCTAATATCGAATGCTTCCAATTGCATTCTTGAAATGACCACGCGTATAAACTGACAACTGTATGTCGTGATATAATGACAGCGAGTATACACCAATATAACATCAACCAATGTGTCTCTACATGGGAAAATGATGATTATTTATTTGTATCAATAAACGAATCAGCCCACGCATTGAGCTATCCGTGCACGAAGATAGAATTTTGGAAATTATCTCTACAAGAATTAGATTAATCTTTGTGCATTGATGCGAATTGAAACAGATACGAGCGACGTTTAATTACATTGCGTGCGCGCAAGCAATAAATAAACTTTCACTGCGATGTGTATAATTTTCATGTAAATATATATACATACAACGATAACAGAATTTTTATTATATACGCAAGAGATAAAAAAAAAGTTCTTAAATCAATTGGAGGAGAGTCACTCTCAGAATTGTAAAAATGTGAAATTAAATTATTAAATTAAATTATAAAATTCATCTTTTTCAGAAATTTCTGTTTTGCGATGAGGAGATGTGGGAAAAGTCTCTTTTAAGAGAATTGGAAAAGAGCTACTTTAGGAATGTTTCTCACCGTTGTAAAAAAGAAATTTATAATAAGGAATAAATTTTAATTTCACACGCACGGTGTGTTGGCATACAGATTCAGTACCATAGATTTCGGAGAAATGTGAATTTAAGTTTTAGATTACACAAGTAAAAATACAGTCGCGACTTTAAAGATATGGCATTATTTAACAGTTTAATAAAAAAACAAAATTGCATGAACAGAAAAAGATAGTAAAAAAAAAGAGGCTAGTCCATTGAGAATATATACATACATACATACATGCATATATACATATATAAATATATATAATATATATATATATACACACACACATACATATTCTGTCCATTTTTCTCGATCCTCTATCGACACGTGCATCACAGTACGTGTCAATAAGAGTTCGAGGGTTGAAGTCCGCGATCATCCATCGTGAAAGACGTTCAACGTGTACGAGATAGCAATAAGGTTCAGCTTCACAAAATATTGTAACAACCTGTAGCTATAACTATTCGTACAGCGTTTGACAGGTGTTAGATATATATTCTAGATGCGCGCAATTTAATCGCGCGCGATTTATATGTTCATTTCTCTCGTTTTAATCATATTTTAATTATAATATATATGCCGCTTTGTTAATTTGTTTATTAATCTTGTGATTATTATTATATCTTGATTACAATTATTCATGATATTAATTGTTTGTAATTTATCCACACTTGTTTCATACATTATTTAAGAATAAAAAAATGCACGCTAATAAAGAAGTGATAATAATATTAACAAAGGATGTCTCTATAAAAAAGTTTTTAATTAAAAGTGAAAAAAATGTAAATAAAAGTAAGATAACATACGCATAATTTTTCTTATATGCATATGATGTATATCTTGCTATGTGTGACACAGTAACGAGCTAAAAACTTTTATTAAAAAATAAAGTTTCTTAATTACATAAAATAGGTGGAAATGCAAATTTTAATTACTGACAATAAGCTGTACTTACATATTAATATTACAAAAGTTCTGAATAACAAAGCATGTATACTTAAACAAATATTTCACGTTAATGAAAATGTACATTGTTTTATTTACGCAAGCGTTAGAATGTCAGCGTTAGTATAAATTGTTGCATTAGTGTCATATTTTGTAAAAACATTTTAGTAAAGTTACTTGTCACTTGTAAAAAAGCTATATTTTTTGTTAAAAAAAAAGAGCGAGAGAAAGAGAGAGAGAAATAATTATGTAAATATAATATCATAAATTATAATTATACGACTTCGAAAACTTGATGCATGTTTAAAGATTCCGAAGAAGCACGTAAGTAGCGATGGAAATCTCAGGTGAGAAGTTCAAACTCCGCGAGAAACTCGGACCACAAGTACTTTATAAATATTATTCCGCTCCCTGAATAGAAAGTAAAAGAATACATTTCGCATAAGAGAGATTTGTCGACGCGGCACTAAGTACCGTCCGTAACGATGAGCTCCTATCTGGCTAATATCTACTTTATTTATAAAACAAATGGTGCACAAAGTGTTTGCTAATACTCCGTGTTGAAAACTTTATGGGCTTTTTACGTTGCGGTTGTAAAGACTCGTGAAATTGTTCATGAAATTATCGTTTCTTTCTAATTATGCGATTTAAAAACTAGAAACATCAGTGGATTAGGATCGTCATAGATCTATATTACATACAAGACAATTCCATTTATTTGATTCGAACAAAGCTTTAATAAAGCTCTATTAAATTTCAAAATCTACGTTTTTGTTTTGTAAATTAGTTATTAAATTTTTTTAATATCTATAAAATATCTATAAATTTCATTCAATTGTCATAAAATCTATTTTTGCTGAAACACACAGATTGAATTACACGCACATTTATTATTAGCGCACAATAAGAAAAAAGAAAAGTTTTAATGAATTTTATCAATTTATGTTTATACGAGCGCCACAGTGAGTATACGGCATGTAAAAAGAAAAAACTAGTTTATTTTTCACTGCAAACTGCATGACAAAAATTCGTATGAATAATAAATAAATCATAATACATACATTCATATTTTTTTTCCATGCATTTCTATCGATTTGTATTTCTCGTTGAATTCATCACATCGAACATATCTCTAACGAATTTTTTATTTAATTCAACTTTAATGTTCGATTCGCGGAATCTTTTTTTGCTCCTTTGCGAACTGGTAACTTTATAACTCCGTCGACGCTGAAGTGCCACTCAGAAACGACAGAAAACCGGAGAAACTCCGTTCGTATCTCAAGAAGGGATTTCGCGCGAACTGCTAATGCCGGATATTGAAGAATATAAATACAAAAAAATGACATTACAGTATTCTATAGATACGTAATCTGAATATGCAAAGTCAGATTCGTTCAGTTTCTCGAAAATAAATAGTATACGCGCATTACATATTACGTACAACAATTCCGACGTATAATCATTAAAGCAAATCGACTACATGTTAATTTAAAAAAATATGTTATCACTTAATGTATTTTGTTTGCCGCGTTGAAAAGAAAAACATACACATGTATGTATTTCTGTTGCTTGTGATTGTGGATACTCAGCATCCGCGATAAGTGCGACGCCCGCGTTCGCGAACGAAAATGTCGCAGAGCGATCGATTGATAAAATTCTGCATTCTTACCGTATCGACGATTTCAAGTCAGCGTAAAACGAAGCACACAGTCACTAACGACATTTCAACGACGACAACGGCAACTCTCGAGCTTTATTCTCTTCGATATCGGCGCGCGATATTAAGTCCTAGAACGGTTTATTCGGCTAATGTCGTATTTGCTAAGGTACGAGCGCAACGAAATATGTCACGCGCACTTATATTCCACTCGATATACAGCAGCGTCAGCTGAACGCCGACGATAAGAAGATTAACACATTTGCTTATATCGCGCACGCGAGAAAGACAGACAAACAGATAGAGAGAGAGAGAGAGAGTGCATAATGAAACTTTGTTTCGCACTTGTTATCGATGTGAGACAAATTTGACATAAAGCGGATTATCATTCGCTAATGCGCAAAATTGTTCGGACTAATGAAAATGCATTAGCTACTTTCGTACATCCCCAATAATAATTAGCCTCACGAGCAAGAAGTATTTACCCGATATACAGAAAGTAATCCTCTCTTTTTCTGTGCAAAAATATCCTACAGTTGTTAAATATCCTACAAATTATATGTTCAAACTTATATTCGTGTTCAAAAAACATAAAAATTAAAATAAAAATCACTTTAACAACAAACAAATAAAAATCGAGTAAAGTTTGCTAAAGCATTTAAATTTTTCCTTCACACTTGAAGTGTTCTAAAAAGTTATTACTTCTCTAATTAAAAAAATTGCCGCAAAGTGGGCGAAAATCCAAGTAGTAATCGTATAATATGGACCGACTGAAGAAAAAAATGATGGATTAAACTCTGCTGATTACACCGAGCAGTGGATCTTCTCGCGAGAGAAAAGGACGGGGAAAGAAGAAGGAGAAGGAGAGAGAGAAAGAGAGAAAAAGAGAGAGAAAGACAGACAGAGAGGTAGAGCTTATCTACTTGAAAGTTACTGGCAACGCGGCAACTTGCTGCGGAAACGCCTTATTTAATGTCGCCTTCGTCTCGGCTAAAATCCTAATGGTAGCGTTCGTGATTCGTCCACGCTCTCGTATGAATACGTATATACAATCTGATGTGTGTATACACATGTACATACACACACATATGTGTATATGTATATATATACACACTATATATGTATATACACTATATATATATATATATATTTTTATATATAGTATATATACATGTAAATACGCTATGTATACATACTACCTCGTTATTCGCGTATACTTGTATACGTATACACATGAATATGTGTGTACATATACAAACGGAAACTGTTCCCGAGACTTTGTTCCTACATACACAATTTGCTTGTACATACGAAAGCGATCTCGATCGAGTGCTCGAGAGGTTCCTTGAATTTCCGCGCGTCATGTTGAGTTGCCGAAGGATACATTCAGCTCGTCACTCTTCCCAAACTATCTCATTCTATCTATCCGTCTATCTATCTATTGCCGGATCTCTTTGCCAACTAATATATATGTACATGGCTATGATCTCGTGTTATAATCATTTGTGTAAGCTTTTTGGAATTATATTTGCGAAAAGATAGCGAGAACTATAACGACATAAGTATTACATCGCTTTGTAATTTTTCTTTCTAAGTGAAGGAAAACGTGTGTCTCTTTGACGATGTTTGACGCGGGAACACACACAAAGACAACAAATAATTACGTGTATATTTGAAACGCGTATTTTCTAATATCGATTCACCGGTTTGATCGAATTGTCAATGAGATGTTTTCAAAGAACGGAGAAACACGACGCAGTATTGTGTTTGCGAGTATTTCGCTTCAATTTCAATTCCTCTTTTGCAACGTATACAAAGCGCCGACAGAAAGAGAGAGAGAGAGAGAGAGAGAGAGAGAGAGAGAGAAAGAGAGAAAGAGAGAGAGAGATAGCTCTGCGCACACATCCTCGAATGTTTCAATTTAAGTGTGCTTAGCGACCGCGAAAAATTGCTTTGTTTTCAATTTTGTTACACCGGCGAAACGGTCACACGTTAGCGAAGGAACAAAGATACGGATTATTATAAATCTCTCAACTCTATATTAACGCACCTTCACCTCAAAACATGTACGAGATCCAGTTCTCATTAAATCCAGCATTTCTTTAAACGACAAAGAGCGCAGTGCTGCGAGATTTGTGAGTGTTTAAACTATTGAATGTACATCTATCTTTTTTATTGTACATATACTCTTATTGTACATCACTCGTTAGGTTTCGCCCCGTGTATACGATCCGGTATGACAGTTGCGAAACTCGCTTGACGTGAGTGAACACGAATGAAGCACAATTTCGTCAGCGCGATACAGTGTCCGAACGATATCTCGACAAGATCCATCTAAGAAACTGAGGTACGTAAGAGGAGGTTGTACCAAGTGATCCAATTTCCAATTCCATTAGAAGGTGAGCAAGACGAAGCTCTATGTACATACATACAGACACACGCGCGCGCGCGCGCGCATACATACACACACACACACACACACAAACAGGATAACGTCGCTTGCATTCTACGGCTCGACAGGTGTTGTAAGGAGCACCGACTGAAATATAATAAATGCGCGAATATGCGAGACATTTGCCCTGTACACTCGATCGCGCATAAATTGCTCGATCAAAAGCAACGATCGCGTTCGATCTGACTGTCTCTTCAATTAAGTTCTGAATTTCGCGCGCGACGATATAACAAATGTACAAGTGTTTACTCGGGTTTGCTTATTTTTCCGAGTATAAAAACGCTCACTGTTCGGAAATGAGGGCAATATCCCGACGCCGCACATCCGTAACGCGTCGTAAGAAGTTACGGCGAAGCGAGCAAAAGAGTATACGATCCGTGTTATTGGTATCGCGTGGCTTCATACCTTGTTTATCCTGCAATGGGATTGGAAATTGGATCACTCGCGTACAACGGGTCTCTCTCTCTCTCTCTCTTCGTCTCGGACGTATCTCGACCTCGGACGGATTCCTGTCCGATGTGTCCGTTCGTCCACCTCATTCGATGGTTTCACGCCGTGACGAACACCCGAACGCTCCGAATTCCTCGTTTCTCTCGACGTGTCTCGACTCGGCATTTTCTCTTATTATTTCCACGACGAATTCGTCTTTGCGGTTCGGCTTGAGATTAGTTATTCCGCGACAGCGTTTAACTCCCCGAAGGGAGATCCGGGGTACTTGAATAGCGCGTCGTTCTGAAATACCGTAAATAGCCGTGAGCGCGTTACAGTTACGTGTATGTATGTTTACTATGTCGTCGCATCATTAGTCTTGGTATTCTCCAACAAGTGCGCGCATCTCCGGAGCGCAACCGCGTAATTTCATTGGTAATATTCAACAAGATATATGATGTGTGTACGACTTGAAAATAAACGAAGAGATTATATACATATATATATACGAGCGGAGGTGTACTCCGCATAAAGCGTGAATTTACGTCATGCGGCACAATATGCATATATCCTATGTATTTCGCTCTCGTTAAAGTGAGAGTGCGAAGCGATATTGTCAAAATAATTATCAGCGACATTGGGGAAGTCCTCGATATAGGCGGGGCAGGAGAATAAACATTTCTCAGCCGGTTGTCAGAAGCACCGGCATTTCGCTTCAACACACAGTGGCGGCACTCCCGCGCGCCGCTTTGCGAGTTAATAGCCCGTACTTTCAGCCCCGTAACTCCAGAGGCGATCTAGATAAAGCTGCTTTATGAAGCCAACGGCTGCACACCGGCGCGTTGCCCGGCAGTCAGTTGCATAACGCGCGATGTCGTGCGTTCCGGGTGTCGAGTGCGCGTCCCAACAATACCTGTGGGCCGAACGAACGAACGAACGGCGTTGCGTTTTGCACTCCTTGCCTTTCAACCTCGGGGAGGTTCAACCGAGCCGCTCTCACGGTCGTTTGCACGTTCACCCAGGGGGGAGGGGGTGGAAGGAAGAGAAGGGTCAACTTAGGCGCGACCGTAGGCACTTGGAATATTTTCTGTCCATTTGCCTCGAAATACAACTCCCGGCTTACTATTATAAATTTCGCGACGACAGAAGCACCGGGATGTTGCGCACAGAGAGAATTTTAATTTCAATTACCAAACACACACACACATTTGCGTTCGCGCGCGCGCGCGTGCTCGCAAAACAACAAAGTAGTCCAGTATATTTCGCATGCCTCAGTATATATATTTAATATCTTGATACATACACAGTAAAAAATTGTGCGTCAAAATGTAGAACTTTTCTTGTGTTACGACGTTTTGATTATTACTTCAATGTAAAATTAACATAATACTGATATGTTATTATTTTTTTTATCTTTTCACGTGTCAAATTTATGTTAACTTCACAAATTAACATTTTTTGCATGTCATTTAAAAATGGAATATTGTTTAAGTGCTTTTAACACAATGATTTCAATTAATCTAGATGTNTAAAAAAATTTTAAAAATCTGTGGCCACATTGTACAAACTAAAATGTTTTATTAACATTTCTTACGAGTTACTGTAACTATTGTTTTGTGCAGTTTTAATTATTTTATATGTTATTATTACATCACGCTTACAGTCAAAATAACAAATATAAATGTAAAGTATTGTGTCAAGTATTTGACTTTACTAGTTTGTCAATAAGTGACTCACAACGAATAAGTTGTTTTAACTTACAATTTAGAGTGGACCTCCTGGGACATGCAAAAAATGTTAAAATTAACATTTTTTTTTTTACTGTGTATATATTTTTATTCACAAATTTGTTAGAGATTTTCGTTGTGTCGATTTATAACTCCGTCACCGACGGAGTCTTAAGCTCATTTGAAAAATGAGAGGAGTCAGGAGAGAGCGATGTAGCGGTCTCTCTATTGTTCGTAAAGCTCATTACTGTCCGTAAGCTTCGAGGAGAACGGCGAAGAAAGAGAAAACCTGTATCATGAAAGTTGTTTCAATCTCTCACGATGACACACACAAATTGATCCATCTTTAAACATGCGACTAATTATTTTTTTTTCATTTTTTTTTTTTTTCCCAATTAGATTTTTTGTTCAAACAGCAGGTTTATCCGAAGTTACGGTCTTCTCGTAAACTTGAAGTTTCTTAGGTCGTAATTACAAAGTGGATTATATACGATGGGAGCAGGCACCGCGAAAAATTGCGGTTATTACATTTACCCCATCATTCTCTTTCATTGACCGTCTTTCGATCCCCACCTTTTGAATCTCTCCATCGTACTCTCTACTCGTTTCTGCCAAGCTCGAGCTTGCCTATTATTTTAGTAATTGCAATTACTCGATACACGTACGCGCAGGCAGCACGCAAGCCCTTTCGGCTTAATACTGCGTGCGCTAGTAATATAAGCTAAAAGCGTTAATATATATAGCGCATAAACCTCATTTAACGAAAGCTTCATCGTATCGTAACACGCGTCGATATCACGTATTAACTATAAGTACGACTTTTTCAATAAAGAACTTAACCGAGTTATCAAGATCGACACTGATTCTGTGTTTTATTACATCTAACGACAAATATCTTTACCTAGTAAGTAAGTTTTCGCGAGGGATTTGCGCGTAGTTCGATGAATTTTCTACACGAGTACGCGTCAATCATTCTTTCTAACCGTTTGCGGACCGTTTAAATCGTTTAATAAATCAGTTTATCTTCGCCAAACGAAGATAAATGAACGACGAATGAAATTTTTGCGCGGAAATTGTTTATTTACTTCGTTTTGCGCTTGTCTCTTATCTGACATTATATAAGTATTTCACGATGTGTGTATATATATTTATAGTAAAAGCGCAAAATTTATTTAGTAAATATATATACACTTAGTCTATATATGCATTTACATGCAATTTTAGCAAAAGTATCAATTTAAACACAAAAAAAATGTTACTATTTTTAGTAAATGCATTTATTTACTAGATAATGCATACATTTGTCACGACATTAATAAAACCGTAATATCACGATAAGCTTGGAAAGCGCTTAGGTCGAACTTCCGCCTTTTCGTGCTTTCTCGCGCAAACAAAAAAGTAAAAAACACAAAAGTTTTGAAAGTGGGAAAATATCAAGGCGGCCGAAAGTACAGCGTGAAAGTTCCAATGCGTTTTTGTTTGTGCTTTAAATAAATTAGATGCGGCGTGCACATCTGCTAACTAGCAGAAATATTTATTTTTTGTTTAATTTTGTTTATTTCGTATTTTTATTAAATCAGATGTGAAAATATATATCTCTTAGTTAAAAGATTAAATTATTTCGCTACTTATCACGAATATGACAACTAACGATTAACGGTTTTGTTAGTTACATTAACAATAAAAAGCTCAGAAATCGCAATAACACGATACAAATATAAAGACGTGTAACAAAATGGTTGCGGGCAAATTATCTTCACTTCTTCTATTTTTTTTCTGACCTATGCGGAGTAAAACCCGGCGCGCCGAGCAAACATACCCGGAGTTACCTTATATATAATGAACATAGAATTTATACCTCGAAAAACACGTTTAAACAACACGTTATCACGTGTTTCATTTTGCGCAAACGCTATTTTCCACTAAATTAATTAACGAGATAAACAAGGTAATTATTTCAATCTGCCTAATTAACGAAAATGTGAAAATTGTGCTTTACTTCAGATAAATCGTAAAAATATTTACGTGCAATTACGCGCCGATAAAACTTTTAGCGCGACGGAATCTATTTAAGATATCGCGCGAGCGCGCACACACACATTACACTTTAACTCCGAGAAATATCAATAGTTACAGTATATACACACACACACTGTGTGTGAAAGTCCTTTTAAACAGTTAACGAGCGTATCGTCGTCTTTCGCATTCGATCGACTGAATCGCGTAAGCCAGGATCAGTCCAGTGATGTTGATCCTCTTTTACTCGCGAAACATGCACATCATGACATTTCAGCCCACAGGTAACCTTCTCTCCCCAGTCAATGGATTTGATACCCATCAATTACATAATGCCACGTAATCTCTTGAAACTGTTCACTCGAATTATCGATCAGAAAGAACATGCCGTTGTGTACAACACGCTGTTACACAGATTTTTTACCATCTCCAAGAGAAAGAGAGAGAAAGAAAGAAAGAGAGAGAATATGTGAATATTTTAAACTTATTTTTTTTGCTGGAAGTTTTAATTACAAACTGTCATAACGGAAATTGTCACCGACGGATATATTATAGAGCGTGTACTACATCGTGATTGGCGTGTTTCTCTTGCATACGTAAATTTGTTATAAAATTTCGTTCTGTCGTTTTTTCTGTCGACTCGAAATACATCGGCTGTGATTTCGCGCCGTATATCTTGTATGTATTTGAATGTTGAAATCTTTAATGGAACAAAATATAGCGTGCGGGAGTTACTCACGAGGGAAACTAAAGTGCTAAAATTGAAATTGACTGGCCGCGAGTGTATGTATACCCATTTAATATCTCTTGACTGGCGTCGAGAGGATTTCCCCGCCGTTCTCGCATTACTAAATGCTGTTATGAGATACCAAGTGCAGATATATTACACATTATGTCGGACGCCACGCAAACGTTCCGCTTACGGTAACTAAGGTATTTAAGTGTTTCCATAAACATAATCTCTTCGTGGCAATCAAGAGCTTTTAACACATCAAGCAAATTTATAGAAACTGTATAATTTACAGGTAAAAGCGCATCTCTCGCGAAGAAAGCGCGCCATTCATACAAACATACGATCTTGCGGTATACATGAGATAAAAATATGTTATGTGTAATACGATAAAGGTCTTTGTAATTGTTAATTTTTTTTTTTTTTTCTTTTTTTTTTTGACGCGTAGTGACGTGCGCGTGAAACATATATCGCTCTAGTAACATATATCGCTGATGTAATTTGTCAAGCATATCGAAATTTTAATACAAATGCTCGCTCGATAACACTGATACTCTCTCTCTCTCTCTCTCTCTCTCTCTCTCTCTCTCTCTCTCTCTCTCTCTCTCATTCTCTCTTTTTCTCTCTCACTACCATTATTTTTTATGTTCGTTATTTTAGCTGCATACAAATGCAACAAAATGAAAACAATATCCGCGCCAAACGTCCCGCTCGTTAGACCATTAGCGCGGTTCTCCGCGCATCGTGAATAAACGATGACAATGTGCGAGAGAGGCGCGAGAGGTCGACTTCGCGCGCGCGGTTCACGCACGTATTACCGATTGGCTTATACGCCTAAATTTTTTGCCACCTCTCCAACTAATTTCATCGCTGTCAAACTCGATTTTTACGCAGCGAGATTATTGTTATTTGCCGGTAAAACTGGTTTGCTTTTAAATTCGTCAACCGGAAAAATGTTTCTCTATTTTTTACAGCTATTTTTCCCGAACAGATAGCTGCAATTTGATAGCGGCACAGATTAACGCGACAGGAACAATTGAATTTAGAGAATTCATGTACATATATTATACACACACATTATACATAGCTAAAAGTAAACAATGCCTGCAAAAATAATAATTGTGAAATAATATAATAATAATAATAATAATAATAATAATAATATTTCTACATTTTTTTCTTAAATATAGTTCAAATAATTCGTAAATTAATGAATACAATGTCGTGGGATCAAACATTTATATGTCAAAGGTTAACAAGGGTCAAACTATACGGGTCACTATACAGAGAAGGACGTTAATCCTTTACGGCGAATTGCGAATGGGCGCCTTGCTTGTTTGAGTAACATTTAGAGCGTCGCGTGACAAGCGCGGTTTTGCGTTTCCCGGTAGGATCGGTCACGGTCCAACGTCAAGTGAGTTACCAGAATCTCGGTAGATTGGAGTTTCCCGCAGGATAACATACGTATCTACTGCTCAGCCGTAAAAGTCACCGCAAAAGACGTTACCGGAAAATCTCAAGATTCTCTCTGTGTACTAAAATACGTAAAAGAACGGCAAAATAAAACTTGAGTAAATTATCGACCTTCACTTTTTTTTATTCGCAGCAGTTATTATTAGAGTGTAAAAAAAAACGTAATGTTTTATGATACATAAATTTTTGATCACAAATTTTACAAATTTATATTCAATTAACACGTTCGTTACAACGCGTCACATATATGTGACAACGCCGGTTTGCTTCGACAGCTCGGCGTCACGCATATGTGACATCCGTGAATTTTCCGTTTTATAATCGTGTAAAAAACTGAAATTAGTTCTGAACCTTGCTGTTGCTGTTTAAAATAATAATTAATTAAATGGGGAATGATTTGTGAGGCAGAGGTTTTTCCAACCAGACCGTGGTATAGCGAACGTGTTAATATTAGAGATAATGATTTTTCTTTTAAATACATCCCGGCTTTAAATACGTTTTCAAAACCATTTATTTATATATATATATATACGCGTATTTACAACACATCATATCTGTTAAATTAATATATCTAAATAAAAGACGCGCACACACAATATTTATGAAAAAGGAGTGAAAATAAATATCGGTAACGAAATTTCGCGCGATAAAGGGAGCGGAAGTTAAATCTGACCGTTGTTATCTTTGAGGCTCACACAGTTGTACAACCTTAATCCGTTCAAGATGTAATTAGCTTTGCGGGACACCATAAAATCGTAACTTTAATCCCTTGTATGATACCGCAAATGTTTTAGCTCCCTTTAAACAACGTTAACCCGCCGCGTTGCAAACGTGGTCTTCCAGTCTGGCAGAATCAACCACGGTTCACGTCACGTTGGTTTCCCGAAATACCGCTGATGTGATTTGCCGTGGACAGGTTTGTCTTCCTATATATACGCGAACACACAGAGAGACTGCATCAATAATGATTTGAATATTAACGATATGAGAGAAAAGAGATTTCTATTTTGGATTTTTATTTCGCTTTACTGGAGATCTGCTTTTTTTGTTTTAATTAATGCCCGCGTTTTTTTCCTCTGTGTCTTATTCTGATAATAGAAACATTTTCACTCAAAACAAGTTCTCGTGAAATGTTACTCAATTCTATGTCAAGCATTTCGTGTATCTCGCTTCAATAATGGAAATTCTCTCTATTCTACTGTGTGTGCGTGTGTGTGTGTACGTGTGTGTGTGTGTGTGTCGTTTACAGTTGGTAAAAGGCGCTCCGCCCGTTTGGGAAGTCGGAGCCGAGAAGACATTAATTACTCTTATCTGTGTAAACAGTGAGTCCGTTACAAGCAACCGAGGTCAGCCTCGGCGACTCGGGAACTCGTCCAGTTAGTTGCGGCCTGCCCTTGTTCCGCAAGTCCTAAAACCGCGTCGCTTTCAATCCGACCAAGCGGTATACGTCTCCACCCCTTTCTTCGTCGACTTTACTCGTGACGACTCTCGTTGGCCAATTCAATTCTCCATTTCGCGTCGCGAAAATACGACACTAAGGAGCGGCTAAACGAACCGTAACCCCAGCGCGATTTGGGGCGCGGAATAAATAAAACAGCGTCGATGTTCACGGTGCGAATGACGGAATCGATTCGATGTTATCCGCAAAATGCAACCCCACAAATTTCGCGAGAGAATTCAAGATGCCGAGTTGTGCGCGAAGTGTGTTTGTAGCTTTTTGTTGTTTTTTTGTTGTTGTTTTTTTTAATAGATCACTTCGAATAAAAAAATTAATTGTGTTACGCATAGATCCGTCGTAACAAAATTGTCGAACAAATTGGTGAACATCACGATATTCTTGTTTTATCAAAAATAACATTTCAACCGTTTTATTGGACAAATCAATCAAAATCTCCGCGTTCCTATCGCGCAGCTTTAGCGTAGAACGTGAAAAAAAAAAAAAAACGACAAAAGAGAGAGAGAGAGAGAAATAAAACAGTATTGTCGCGTAGTAAACGATCGAAACTTTTCACACTAAAATTCCGTTAAAGCTGTACGTATATATACGCACCGACTAGATCCGTCGCTGATCCCATTCGACTGGAAGTTCTACATCGTTTAAGCATGACGTTCACGCACATTGGCGTAATAACGGTTACGCCAAAGTCAACGTGTGCGAGAAAGACGATAAAGGTGCAAAAATACATTTGAGAAAATCCAAGCGCACAATACGTTCGAATGAGAAATTTGATTTCCGTCGAAATCAAATATATGGCGTTATTGTGCATACGTTATCGCGCGACGACAGGAACAATATTAGAAACAAGTTATGGCAGAAGGAAAACGATAAATATTGTGATAACGTGTGACAAAAGTATCGACGAAAGTTTTCCCGTAAGTCGCTATTTTAAATTCCGGTTTTGCCTATCTGACTCGCACGTATATAAAACTCGCGAATTCCCCCTTAAAATATTCCCAGTTACTATTTAGACAGCAAACTAAATTTATATTTTTCAAGCAGATGTGGTCTGTGTTGCGTTTAATAATGGCGGTTCGAGATCAATATTGATAGGTAGATATTGGAATAAGAAATCTGGTGGGTGAAACTGTGTCGGGATGTATAGCGAAGTTGCCAGGTGCTATAAAAGCTCTCGGAACTAAAGTTCTTTCCCATTACGATGCTACGAGCGTTAACTGAATATTTCAGGATACTTTTGGATACCTTGGCCACGTCGGATTAAATCGTGCCTCAAAGCATACTAACTACATGCAAGCACCTTCCATCAACTCCAACACGGAGAGCTTTTTCCGAAAAAGCGTCCCATTTTTCGTCGCTAGTTGAGTTTGTGTGAGGCTTTTGTCCTACATCTTACCTCATTTCGCCTGAATGACATTTTTGACAAGCGGAAGCACCTGCCTATAAACTACCTACTCTCTCTCTTTCTTTCTCTCTCTCTCTCTCTCTCACTTAACTGCTCAAAATTCTCGTATATAACAACGTGCGCTCTTTTCGGTTTTACTTCTCAAACGTTATGCAAATTTTAGTATCTCAAGAAGTTGCTTCAATAAATTACCGCGTTCAAGAATTTAACGCGTTTAACGCTCAATAGAAATCATACGTGTTTCGTACAAGATTCAAAGTATTGGTTTTACGTGATATATTAAAAAAAATCGCGCTGTTAAATAAAATTTTGCATTAAAATTCGACGTAAAATATGATTTACTAGATAAGTGAAACCGTCACCCGCAAATGGAAAATGAAAAAACTTACCCGTCACCCAGGTGTGAGTAACGTGTTTGTTCAACGAAAGAATGATTAAATGTTAAAGAATGATTTATAGAAGCGAAAACGAATACGACATAAGTTTACCTTCTGCAACGCGTCGCACGGAATCGAACGAAAGTAAATTCTCCGTGACCTTCGACATCAAGGGCAAATAATTTTCTTCAGGATTAACGTCTGGTCAACGTCATCGTTGTTACAACGCAAACGGTCGTGCATCATCGACAATCTCGTTTAAAATTCGCCAACGTCGACGACCTTTAAGCACCATGGAGTTTGCCCGCATCTTTTCACACTGCGGCACTCCGCCTCTCTGCCGAATGTGCGGCGAGTAAAGAGTGACGCGAAAAGCAAGGGTAGATAGAAAAGCGGAAGAAGAGAGTCGGGGGTGACAGGAGCTGAGCTACGCTGGCCAGTTGCCAAACAACCCTCTCGGGAACTGGGGAACCGAAAAACGTGTTCCTTACGACCTTCGATCTTCTTTTGAAAATATAGTGCAATTCTGCGCTTCCTTTTTTTTTTTTTTTTAATTTAATGAACAAATTTATTACGTTATTTAATTACCCCGTGCATTTCGTTGATGTTTATTGTAAAATCAGTAAGAGAAATTTAAAAAATTATAGATTCTAGATATGTTTCTGGATATAAAAAAAATTATTACTAATTAAGAAAAGTGGTTTCCCGTACAAACCTAATCAGATCTCGCGGTAATTACCACGCTTTTAGGTTTAATCACTCGATGCTTTTGTTTTAATGTTTTCTTTTTTCTTCTCATTATTCGCACTCTCCGACTTTACTTCTTGCGTTGTTTAATGATGCAAAGTTATCGCGTGTGCGCAACATCTAAACGTATACAACAGAAACTAATTTCATTATACCGCGGCAAGAGCATTTATTCCATTCAATCGTTTATTTGTAACGCAAACGTTAGCAAGAAAAACAAATACGCGAGATTTGTTCGGTAGAATATATCTATGTATGCGAGAAAAAAATCCTTTTATTTATAATTGCGCAAACGAAACTATTTTTCCAAAATTTATACATTTTTCTATTTGCCAAGTGCTTCTCTTTGTTCTCGTTCTCTTTCTGCGCAAAAACTAGATAGTAACAGTAAAATATTAGCGTATACATGTATGTATATTTCCAAAAACTTTTAAATTTATATTTACATACATATACAGGGTCCGCCACTTAAATCCGGACAAAAATTTTTTTCTCGAAAAAGTTGTTTATTACAGAAAATATGAAAAAACATAAATAGACTGCTTTATA